>NW_027495733.1:0-92226 GCF_021521415.1 Bidens hawaiensis | reverse complement strand
AAAACATAACAATTGTTGATTTGGTGTGTTTTGTTACCTAATATGGGTTTTGAGCAAGTTTGATGGAAGGTTACAAGGCGATTGAATTGAATGAGGAACAGATGAAGGGAGAACGGTCATTATGGGCTCAATGTCAAGCAGTAGCTGATATGAAGTTCACATATGTGGTTTCATGCCAACAATATGGCATTCAAAAGCGATCCGGTGATCTACGTGCACAGAATGTTCTAAGGTTAATGACAGAGTACCCGTCTCTTCGTGTTGCTTACATTGATGAGGTTGAGGAGCCTAGCAAAGATGCAACTAAAAAGATTAACAATAAAGTTTATTACTCAGCTTTAGTCAAAGCTATGCCAAATTCTAATGCTTCTGAGACGGGACAAAACTTGGATCAAGTAAATATTCAGATATTTGATTTATGTTATAATGAAAATGATTCTTTTAATTGGTTTGGTAACAGTAGATGTAACTTCAACGTGTAGGTTATTTACAAGATAAAGTTACCTGGTCCTGCAATATTGGGAGAAGGAAAGCCCGAGAATCAAAATCATGCTATTATTTTCACGCGTGGTGAGGGCTTACAGACCATAGACATGAACAGGTATGTTTTTACTTCTTTGTTGTTCCCAGACAGCCTGTTTTTATTTCTAACCATTAACTTTAATCAAACATCCATTTGTAGGACAATTACATGGAAGAGGCCTTAAAAATGAGGAACCTGCTTCAAGAGTTTCTTAAAAAGGATGATGTAAGGTACCCTACAATATTGGGACTTAGAGAGCATATTTTCACTGGAAGGTATTGCAAGTGTCATTTAATATTGTTTTTCTTTTCATTTCATTTTGTTTATTAAGCTCATTATTTTACTCTATTGCTGCAGTGTTTCTTCTCTTGCATGGTTTATGTCTAATCAAGAAACAAGTTTTGTTACTATTGGTCAAAGATTACTTGCCAACCCTTGAAGTAAGACTTAATCTTTCTGTTGGTGCATATGTTCATGTCTATTAATTGTGATTTACATTACACTTGTTGATTTGTGCAGGGTTCGTTTTCACTATGGTCATCCAGATGTGTTTGATAGACTTTTTCATCTTACAAGAGGCGGTTGTGAGCAAAGCCTCCAAGATTATAAATCTAAGCGAGGACATATTTGCTGGTATATTAAACTTCGTGTTCTCTCATGCTACACTTTTACTGTTTTGACTCGGCTGACCGTTTCTTTTTCTGTGTACAGGTTTTAACTCTACACTTCGTGAAGGCAACGTGACACATCATGAATACATACAAGTCGGTAAAGGAAGAGATGTGGGCCTTAATCAAATTTCTCTATTTGAGGCCAAAATAGCCAATGGAAACGGGGAACAAACACTTAGCCGTGATCTATACCGTCTTGGTCATCGATTTGACTTCTTCAGAATGTTATCATGTTATTTCACCACAATCGGTTTCTACTTCAGTACTTTGATAACTGTATTAACCGTGTACGTGTTCCTCTACGGGCGGCTATATCTTGTACTTAGTGGACTCGAGCAGGGACTAAGCACCCAACCCGCCATTCGTCACAATAAACCACTTCAAGTGGCTCTAGCTTCACAATCTTTTGTCCCAAATTGGATTTCTGATGGCATTACCTATGATGATGGAAATCGGTCTCGAACGTGGTTTCCGAACCGCATTAAGTGAATTCATTCTCATGCAGTTACAACTCGCCCCAGTTTTCTTCACGTTTTCACTTGGAACAAAGACTCACTATTATGGTAGAACATTGCTTCACGGTGGTGCAAAGTACCGAGCAACGGGTCGTGGGTTTGTCGTGTTTCATGCAAAGTTTGCAGAAAACTACCGTCTTTACTCGCGCAGTCATTTTGTGAAGGGAATCGAGCTTATGATATTGCTTCTCGTTTATCAAATATTTGGCCAGTCGTATAGAGGATCGGTTGCTTACCTTTTGATTACTATATCAATATGGTTTATGGTTGGCACGTGGCTATTTGCTCCGTTTCTTTTCAACCCTTCGGGTTTTGAGTGGCAAAAGATTGTGGATGATTGGTCGGACTGGAACAAGTGGATTAGTAACCAGGGTGGTATTGGTGTTCCTCCCGAGAAGAGTTGGGAATCTTGGTGGGAAGAAGAACAAGAACATTTACATTATTCTGGAAAACGTGGTACAATTGTGGAGATTTGTTGTCGTTAAGGTTTTTCATTTATCAGTATGGGCTTGTTTATCATCTAAGTATGACAAAGCATCAGAAGAGTGTCCTGGTATGTGTTTTGTCCAACCGCTGTTGACTTTTTTCGACTTTAAATGATGTTGCTAAGTTCTTTATTATGAATGACAGGTGTATGTATTTCATGGGTGGTCATCTTTGCCATTTTGTTGGGTTGTGAAGGTGAGGATATGTCATAAACGTTATATTGTTGAAATTTATCACAAGAAATTGAACTTTATTGTTCTAATTTTTCAGGCTATATCATTTGGGCGAATGAAATTCAGTGCAAAATTTCAACTCGTTTTTCGGTTAATCAAAGGGGCGATCTTTATCATGTTTGTTTCAATTCTTGTGATCCTGATTGCACTCCCTCATATGACCCTGCAAGATATCTTTGTGTGCATTCTTGCCTTTATGCCAACTGGATGGGGTTTATTATTGGTCAGTACAAAATTTCGCCTTCATTTTTTTTATCATTAACGTATCAAACCCGCATGCTAAACTGTGAAAACATACAATAATATTTACGATAGTATCAGACCTCTTAAAACATATGTTACAAAATAAAGTTGCGAGTTCTTATCAAAACCAAAATGTATAACATTGAATACTGGCATCGGTATTGATAATACTGTCACCGGTACCAATGTTCGGTCAATATCTGTCCGGTTTAAGGTATCAGCACTTGGTATGGCCTACGATACAAAAAAATGTTTTATTTCAAATACAACTCCATTTTTAATAAAGTTTATATCGGAAGGTTGATAAAAAAGATTAAGTGCAAACGCATATTTAGTTTTCTAAAGAAAGTTGACAAACACACTTTATTAGAGTTAATAAAGTTATTAAAATATTGTATGGGCTAAAAGCGTATATTATCTATAGTATAAGTGCTGAAAGTGAAAAGAAAAAAAACAATAAATGCCACATGGCAAAATCTAAGTGGCTAAAACTTTACTTACAAATGTGTGTTTTTTTTATATTTACAGATTGCACAGGCGTGTAAACCGGTGGTAAAGTCAGCTGGATTTTGGGGATCGGTGAAGACACTTGCACGAGGGTATGAGATAGTGATGGGTCTCCTCCTGTTCACACCGGTTGCGTTTCTTGCGTGGTTTCCATTTGTTTCAGAATTCCAAACGCGTATGCTCTTCAACCAAGCCTTCAGTAGAGGTTTGCAGATATCACGTATTCTTGGTGGCCATAGGAAAGATCGGTCGGCTAGGAACAAAGAGTAGTTATTTTGTAACAAAATGCAGCAAATGTTTCAAGGTCCATTTTATGCTGCATTTTTTGGTAGGTAGGTAGTTAATTTAATTTGATTGTGCATTAAGCTATGAACACAACATTGTTCATGTATTAACTGTATTCAGTTAAGGGGGTTTGTTTTAATTATCTTTAATCTTTTAGTGTCTGCATGAATAGTTAATGTGTATATATAACTACATAATCTCTGTGGTAAAATTGTCATTTAATAACAAATGACAGAAGTTAAAAAACTTAGCTTTTAGTGTCAATTTGTCGGTTCAAGATTAAGTCAAACTCAGTCTTTTAAAAACCGGTTCAAACCGTCCGGTTGAACCGGTTAAACCGGATTTCGCACAGTAGGCCGGTATTTTTGATCGGTTTGCTAGAACATCGTACCGGTGGTTTTTGTCTAAAATACCGTTTTTACCGGCAAACCGGTTTTTAGCCCGAGAAATTTTTGATATTTATTGCCCATATTTTTTCAAAATTAATTTTAACCCAATAATTAACATTAAAACGTGTAAACTTTAGGACTATTTTTTAAAATTGAGTGCTTTTACATTATTTTTTAACATGAATTAATTTTTGTATTACAGAAATCATTTAGTTTTGAGTTATTTTTAGATTGAAGTTACATTTGTAGAAAATTATAAGGTAAACTATTCAACCGGTTGAACCTCCCGGTATAACTCGGTTCAACCGGTTGTATCATTTTTTAGACCAATCCGGTACAAGTAAAATACCGGTTTTTAAAACATTGGTCAAACTACAATTTCATATGTGAATGTAAGACCATATTCAAGACTTGACGGTTGCCTGATTGCTCAATGTTGTTGGGCATCTGGCCCATGAGTTGATTCAAATAAGAATATGTTTACAAACTGACCAAGTGAATCCACGATTGCTCAATGTTGTCGGGCATCAGGTCCATGAGTTGATTCAAATAAAGAATCTGTTTACAAACTGACCAAGCGAATCCCCACCGTTACTGAAAAAGGAAAAAACGTTTGTATCTGCTATCCGCTTATTTTAGAGTAAATAAACACTTTAAAACAGCGGATAAACAATCCGAAACACACTACAGTCAACAATGGATGCACAAGCAAGATAACTGTTGAATGGGACTGAACAAAAAGACCGCAAAAACATACTGTTTAAGAAAACAAAACGACATTTACATATTACAACGGCCTAAGTTCAATTCCTTGTATAACAAGGCCAACAAAGTTACATTCACCACCAATGTCCATACCATTTAAGGTAAATTCTGCTCCAATAGTACCAATGGTATCGGTTCGACCTTCCCACAATTCAACTTCCATCCAACCATCTTTCCTTACTTTTGGATGACCTTTTATTTTCTGAGAACGATTGACTTCCTCGCGAGAACCTTGATCTCCAATAATCGCAATATGAGGAACGATTAAATAAATAGACCGAGGAAACCGCAAACTTTGGTTAAACAATGCTATTGGACCCTCGATCGTTGATCGGTTTTCTGGTGGTTTGTATATAAGATGACATGAATAGGTTGTTTGCGGTGACAACAGTTATGATTTTATTTCAAAAGCAACTCTAAACTCATCTATGTCACGAGAATCCGCCACCACTTCAAATCTGCATAATAAGTTAATAACAGAAATATATATAAAATACACTGAAGTTTTTTTTATAAAAAAAAAGAAGAGAGATATAACCTTGATTCTGGTAAAGGCTTCCGTATCCATTTTTCCTTTGACAAAAATTCTGTTGCGGGTATCATAAAACGCTTCTTCATACTTTTGCTAATAGAAAGCCACTATTCATTGATACAAATTATATGATGTTAGGCTATGTGTAGTGGAAGGGCTACAAAATGGAGCGTTTTGTGTCATGTGGCGCACAACCAGCAAATGGTGGGTTTTTGTTTTAGGGATGTAATGGTGTTGTAGCCCCCCCCCCCCACCACACACACACACACAAGAATAAAATAATATTTTGTTCTCAAACCTTCGTAGCCCCCATCGCCCCATTACGCACACTCTTATTGATTCTAAAGTTGATATCTTTTGAAATAATTAAACCTCCAAAACCACATCTTTTGAAATCTTATATTAATTGCTTCATGTGATTATGCTCCATTCTTGTGAATACTTTAAACACAAGGTATAATTTATCAAGTATATACAAGGACATACGCATATATACATTTATGTGTTGATCAAATACAAATGACTTTTATCGTGAGAAGTGTACAAATAACTAGAGTAATTATGTTACCACCAGTGTAATTATTATTAATCTAGAACTATTATTTTTTATAACATAATTACTCGAGTTCAAAACTATAATTACACTAGTTATATGTATGTTTAGGAGGTTAATTTTATTTATAACGGATCCCACCCCTACAACAAAAGCATGCATATGAAGATACCTTTTCACCATTTTCTATGAGGAACCCTTTGCGAAGAATAGAGTATAGTTCTTTCTTAGTTGACGGTTGTATATCATTAGGTGACCACCTGATTAATTCTGCATAGTCAGCCGGCATTTTTTGCTCCCAATTGACGTGCGAATTTAATGTTGATAGCTTGTTCTTCATATACTTGTGCTCTAGATCTTCATGTGTCTCCTATAAAGTATTTTTACCCATTAATAATATTCATCATAATAAACATTTCATATTTATTTCCTAATTCTTATGTAGTAAAATGAGTTCTTCCAAAAGTTAATAAATGTGAACTTACATTCTCCACGGGCCGAAACTCAACGCCTTCGATAGAGCACTGAGTGTTTCGCCAATTCAGAAGTAACGGGAATATCGTAATGTTGAAATGATGTGTTTTTTGATTGCTAGTAAACTGATATAATGGTATAACTAGCCATCCACCTTCTTTCATATTTGCATTGCTTGAATATAAATAATGTGTGTCATCATCCAATTTATACGAGCAAGATACACATGTCCCAATACCGTTTTCGATTTCGGAGTTATGGAAGTTAATTTTGAAGACAATGTTTATGGTGTATGGGACATGTGGTGTCAAGAATCTAGTGAACACTTTTACTTTGAAACCGTTGTACGTACACGTTACCACATTTGAAAACCTGCACATAATACAACCAATAACAGTATCTGAACTGTTAATTTATTTTTGAGTAAACTGCGGTTTTCGTCCCTGTGGTTTGTCCAAATCCGCGGCTTTAGTCCAATAGTTTTAAATTTGCAATTTTCGTCCTTGTGGTTTCATTTCACTTGCAATCAAACCCGACCTCACTAACCCCGTTAAGTCTGGTCGTTAAACCCATCAACGTGCCCCTCACGTGAGGGGCAGTTTTGTCCCCTTTCTCCCCAAGTTTCCCAGTCCTAATTCGCAATCCCCCTCACGTGAGGGGCTAAGGTGAATTTGGGGAGGAAAAGGACAAAACTGCCCCTCACGTGAAGGGCACGTTGACCAGACTTAACGAGGTTAGCGGGTTCAGGTTTAATTGCAAGTGAAACGAAACCACAAGGACGAAAATCGCAAATTTAATATTATTGGACTAAAATCGCAGATTTGGACAAACTACAGGGACGAAAACCGCAGTTTACTCTTTATTCTTTTAAAGTTTAGTATCTGATCATAAATATTTTGTGTCTCAAATATATAATTAAAAAAAATTCAACGTTGCAAGTATGATCTTATATGTATAAAAATGTACAATGTTTATCATATAAGAAAACAAGCAAGCACAAAATCCATTGAAAGATACGGAAAAAAGTGAATAATGAAGCTACTAACCTTGAATCATTGGCAACATCACGTACACCCCACGATACACATTTTGTTGCAGATACCATTTCACAAATTTCACCATTCTTATTTAATGAAAGCCACTGTCAAGTAACGATATTCAATTCTTATATTATCAGAACTTGAAGAAAAAGAAGATATAGGATTATAAGTAGGAAATTAAATATTTTATCATTAGATTCTTTTTTTAAAACGACTAACTCACATGCCCATTAAACCTACTCCTAAATCTACACCAATAATACGAACCGCATAATCGGTCCCATAATAAGAAGGAATAAATAAAGAACACAAGCACACAACAGAAAACGCTTATTACCGTTGTGCCATCATCCACGAAGATCCCATCCAAGAGAAGCCTAAAAAGTTGTTCATGTGTTGCATATGATAAAGGAGGTTTTGCTTGATTTGCAAGCTTGACCATTTCTTCTAAATTTGCTTTCTTTACAAGATTCTTATAAACCTCCTACGTCAATACATAGCGTGACCTCCGTTTAGTTGAACAGTAATACTCCCTCCGTCCCATTAAAAAGTGTCCACATTTCCTTTTTTATTTGTCCCATTACAAATGTCCACTTTCAAAATTTATTAGCCAATTTCCAAGTTTACACTTAAACACACACACAACTAACATTAATAAACAATATTTATGGACCCAATTTCCAAGGGCATTATTGTCATTTGGTAAGGAAAAAAAACAATAATTTAATCTACCTTAAACTTTGTGTTTTTCAAACTAAGACACTTTGACCGGGACAGAGGGAGTAATATATTAAAAAATTAAATCTAAAATGTAAGAACAAAACTTGTTGTTCAAGTGCAATCTCAAGTTCTTTCACAACCTCAACCATCGTTGGTCGTTCTTCACGAGCCTTATTAGTACACCGATACGCAATGCGTGAAAACATACTCAACGAACCCGACTGCATTTCTTCTTTTATCTCACAAAAAATAATCTCATCGAATCTTTTCTCCTCATAACATTTTCTCCACTTGTTAACAAAAATTTCAATTAACCGACCGTTACGATACTCAAAGCACAATCTCCCACACATGAGTTCAAACAAAACCACCCCAAAAGAGTACACGTCAGACTCTTTTGACAAAAACCCCGTCTCAAAATACAACGGATCACAATACCCCGGTGTACCTACTGCATTGGAGAACACATACGTGTGCGGCTGGTTAGCCGGGCCCGCCTTGGACAACCCAAAGTCAGAAACTTTAGGGGTCCATTTATCATCAAGAAGAATGTTAGAACTTTTGATGTCTCGATGAATAAGCCTTTGATGCGTCTCGGCGGGATCATGCAAAAAGTTTATTGCGCGCGCAACGCCGACACATATCTTTAACCGTTGACTCCAAGTGAGATTCACATCACTTACATAACGGTCAAGGCTCCCACGAGGCGCATACTCGTACACGAGGATCATTTCGTCGCCCTCGATACAATAATGCATTAAAGACACCAAGTTTTCGTGTTTGTATTTTGAAAGCATCATTATTTCCTTGTAAAACTCGAGGTTTCCTTGCCCGAGCCGACGATCCAACCGTTTAAAAGCGACTGTTTTACGGCCGGTAGGGAGAGAGAGTTCTGCCTTGTACACTGGCCCGAACCCGCCTCGCCCGATTACATTGTTGTGACCGAAGTTATCAGTGGCCGATTTAATATCTTGAAGGTTGATCTTGAGGTGATCAAACTCTCCCAGGAAAGGCATTATTATGTGGTTCATATTATTAATTTATAAGCAAAATCTTGACTAATTAATATCAAATTATTAATGAGCAAAATCTTGGTTAGTGTTGATAAATCAAGACTTCAGATCATAGAATCATAAACTTTAAGTTATAAAAAGATTTTGAAGCCAACAAATTAAACTCAAAACACCAAAAACAAAAATTTGACGAACCTTTGACTTGAGATGAAGAGGCAGTGGTGATGGGTAAAGTTGAGAGTTGACTGAAGAAGAGCTGAAGAGAATCTATGGGGTGTTAAATATTTTATTTTTATTTTCTAAATAATTTTTATTCATTTTAATATACCTATATATATAATACTATATATAAAGCATGAGTGAGAGACTCTTAATTTTTAAGATGTATCAAACTTGCTTTTAGTATAAACTATGATGCATAAAATTAAGTTATTTTAGAGGCAATTTGTCTTTTGGCAATTTTGTCTTTTAGCTTAGCAAAAGCAAATTCATGTTACCGTTGATTTTTAATTTATTTAAAAATAATTACAAGTTTAGTCATTTAATTTTAATCACATACTGTTAATTTTTATAATAGTTACATATATACCCCTTATTTTAGACCAACTACCCCCGAAGGCGTTTAAACGTTTATAACTTTTTCACACACTAATACTTTTTTTAAAACATTATACCATAAAATCGAGTATTTTATTCTCTTTAATTTGAGTATGGTATTGATATATTTTTTTCATTTTAAAAACTTAACGTGTTACGTGATAACCATTAAAGACTGATAAACGAATTGGACGGGTTCGGGCGTCGGGTCATGGGTCTAAAAGGTTAAGGTTAGAATGCGTCGATATAAAAAAGGTTATTTTGGTTTGGGTCGGGACGAGTTTGGGTTGAAAGGGGTCAAGTGATAACGAAATTCGGGTTAGAATAGTGTCAAGCGGAACGGGTTGCGGGTCTAGACGAGTTCAATGTAGCGTTACGTGTGCGCCAACACCTGATTGAGGGCGTACAGTTGTTATGTGACGTGCTTACTAACACCAGTTAAGATTCCAATGCCGCAATACGAGCATACTATTGTCGGGTTACGCGCGTACTATTGTGGAGTCACACACATACAGAAATGGTAACACCGGTTACGCATTCGATATGTTTGCGTGCATACCCTCGCCGCATCGTGGGGGCACGTAGCTAGTTTATATATATATATATAATATAATGTAAAGAAATAGATAATATTCATAATTTATAAGATCTTTTAAAGTTAGCTATTAAGTTTAAAATCTATTAAATTTGAATTTAGTGAATTTTGAAAACTATAAAAATATTTTTTATTTCTTTACATTTATATAAAGTTTTATCTAAATAAAAAGACAAAAAGTAAAAGATTGAATGAAAGTGTAAACAAATCATCACAACTCCAAAGTTAGTAAAAAGGAGAAAAACTAGTTAAAAAATATGTAAAATCTCAGATGATAAACTTTATTCATTTTTAATTTAAGTATCTAAAGCATTTTTTTTAAACTAATATTTTATATTTTTCAAATATATAAGTGAATAAGTTTGATTTATATAAAAAGAAAAAAAAGGTGAAGTGTTATGATAAAAACTTAAACAAATCATCAAAACCCGAAAATTAGTAAAAAAAGGCTAGTTAAAAAGTAGCTAAATAAGCTATTTTATATTTTTAGTATAAAAAATGAGGAAAATAGACATTTTTATTCATCTTTTAAAATCGTTATTGAGACTTGATCATAATTGCTAGTTTCATCCGAATAGGTAAAAGAACAGAAATACGCTTAACTTAACGATGTTAATGAAATGGACAAAGATGGCAAGATTCAGAAAGTTCAAGGGTTCATTTTCAAAAATTTAAATAGTTGTACTAAAGTTGTGTAACTGTCTACTTGTCTAAGGGGGTGTTTGGGTGAACTTTTAAAATTGCTAACTTGATTATTTGCTTTCTGAAAAGCAAAAGCAACGTTAAAAAACTCTAATTTGAAGCTTTTGAAAAAGTTTTACCAAACACATTTTGCTTTACAATAATCAAATAGCAAATAAAAAAGTTTTAAAAGCTCACCCAAACACCTCCTAATTAACCAACCTCATGACGAAAATAGCACTTTACTCTTTTCAATAAATGAATTTTACTTTGTTTGTAACTAGCATCGAAGCCCCCGCTTAACAATGGAGTTTTAAGAAGGTGCTGACTAGAATTTATTTGTTCTAATGTTTAATCTACACAACAGAAAAAATAAGTAAATCGCACGGTTAACTAAACATGCATAAAGTTAAAAATTAACTTTATTAAAAACATTAAATTAAAAAGAATTTAAGGTATAAAAATATAAGAGAAAAAATAATTGCAAAATAAATAAATAAACAAACTATACTAGACTGATAAGTGATAGCTTTATTAAAGTTCATATCTAAAAACGTAAAATTTTAAAAACAAAAATCATTAAAATGACAATAATGTGTACATGCGACAGGGGTGCATTTTGCACTTGTGTGTGACTGTCACTGTTAGGGGTGTTATTCGGGTTTCGGTTTTTTTTGGTCGGGTTATTCGGGTTTCAAATTTTTAAATCTTGACCCGAAACCCGACTCAAATCTCTCACGGGTTTTTCGGGTTCGGGTAATTCGGGTTTGGATTTTTTCGGGTCGAGTTAATCGGGTTTCGTGTATCCTAAAAAAACACAAAACCAAATTTTTTTAAAAACTATAATGGTAAAATTAAAACAAAATATTCTTCTTTGTTTATAACACATATAATCAAATAATAAATTAACCTAACTTGATAAAACAATTCAAAAGAAGAGTAAAACTTACTCGAACCATAACCGTATTCAATCGGGCGTGATTTGGTTGTTCGATTATGGTTGCTATTAGTAGTAAACGGAATTCATAAATTTTTAATAAGCAATCGATCCATAATAATTAGAATGAAAACAGTCGATTAGAGCCAGATTTTGATAACCTTTAGTGACTAAGACTTAACCTATCATACATAAAAATATATTTAATTTCAAAACTAAAAGTTTATTCGGGATTTCGGGTTGACCCAAATCTTCTAAATCAAACCCGAGAACCAACCCGAATTACTTCGGTTCGGGTTCGGGTTAGTATTTTCTCGTGTTTGGGTTCTTCAAGTCGGGTTAGTTCGGGTTCGGGTACAAGTGTTTTCGGGTCGGATTTCAGGTTTCGGGTAAAAGTGACGGCCCTTAGTCATTGTGACCGTGAAACTGTATCTTTCAACTAAATTCCAAGTCAACACACTTTGCTTGCTGCTGCTACTTCCTCATTTATCCAAGGGTTTGCTTGAATCGAAGCAAATCAAACACATTCATTCGTATTATTATTATTATTATTATTTGATTTGAATATGATATGTTAAACTGAACAGTAATGACGTCCAATAGTAGTAGCAGTAGTTCGTGGGATTATTTTTTCCCGTCGTCATCGCAAGAAGATCAGCTGCTACCGCCTCCGCCACCACCGGTAACTGACTTCCTACCACCTCCGCCGCCACAGCCTTCACCGCCGCGGCAGCAGCAGCGGCGGATCATACGGACACAGACAGCAGGTATTATCGGAGGAGAATCGGTATTTGATAGTGAGGTGGTGCCGTCGTCGCTGGTGGAGATTGCTCCGATTCTTCGTGTGGCTAATGAAGTTGAAGCTGCTAACCCTCGGGTTGCTTATGTAAGCTGCTGCTAACTGCTTTATTATTATTATTATTATTATTATTATTATTATTATTATTATTATTATTCCTTCCTTTCTTCCTTCCATACTTATTATACTTATTATTAGTTAGTTAACAAACTGTGCAAATTAATTACAATTAGGCAATTCTAGATATATAACAATTAATTAATTAAATTCAACACAGGATCACATTAGGTTATGGAGTCAATAACAAGTCACACATAACACAAATTCAGGTATTATACTATTATTCATTCAAGCCTATACTCAAGTTAAATCTAGGTACTTAAAGACGCACATCACCCGAGCATAGGTCTAGGCGTGCGTATTGCTCGCCATTGACTACATTGGTTGTTATTAAGCTTAACACCAGATATGCAGCCATTGGCTGCTGAAATTACTGAACATGAAGGAAAAAAAAGCGTTGAAAGTCATTTATGCTACACATGTTTTTTTTATTCTTATGGCACGTATATTTTTGGGATTATTATAATTATATATGTTATTTGTATTATTATTAAACTTATGAAAAGTCGGGTAACGCATTTTTAAGTGCCGTTAACACACGGATCGTTATGATTACTGTTAACCGGTGCATTATTAACTGTTGCAACAGTTATAGGATGGCAGTTACCCGCCATTTTCATGTATATAATTACATTACTTCTGTTACAGTGTTCATCACCAAGATTATTTGACATATTTGATTAATCCACTTGTGTTCTTCATTCAATTATATCAATCCAAATTGTGTTACTGTTTGTTCAGGCTTGTGCTATGCGGAGCTTTTCATTTTTCATGTTCTATATTTCTGATGATGGCTTTGCTGCAGGTCGGTTTTATGCATATGAGAAAGCTCATAGGTTGGACCCCGTTTCTAGTGGACGTGGTGTTCGTCAATTCAAAACTGCCCTTCTTCAGCGGCTTGAAAGAGTGAGTACTCTAAATGGTTTTTTGTGTTGTTGGGAAGTAACTTTACTGATGTGATGATGTGGCATGCGGGTCGTTTTGCTTTTCACTCAATGAATAATCCCATGGTCAATTTTAATTAGGAAAATGATCCGACCTTGATCGGGAGGATGAACAAAAGCGATGCGCGTGAAATGCAGAGCTTTTATCGACACTACTACTCAAAGTATGTCAAAGCTTTACAAAGTGCTGCTGACAAGGCAGGCCGGTTAGTGGTTCTATGCAATGTTCTTGCTGCTTTTTGCATGTTGTTTCCCCCTCTTTTTTCTGTCCTTGACTTTTATGTATGCTCAGTGCACAGCTTAGCAAAGCGTACCAAACTGCTAATGTTCTTTTTGAGGTTCTAAAGGCTGTTAATCTAACACAATCAGTGGAAGTTGACCGGGAGGTGGGTGCAAAAAAAATAAATAAATTCCTGTTCGTATTGGAAGAATCTTTCCACATAATTATTATGATTTCACTATTATATTCCTTATGAATTATTGAATATAATTGTCAGATTCTGGAAACACATGATAAAGTTGCACAGAAGACAGAGATCTATCTCCCATACAATATACTGCCTCTTGATCCTGATAGTGCCAATCAGGCCATTATGAGATACCCAGAGGTGTATTAGGGCTTCCATCCAATCTTGTTTTTCCGTACAATCCTAGCTTTCTAAAAATTTGTTTTCTTGGTTTGTAGATTCAAGCTGCTGTTGGTGCACTTCGTTACACAAGGGGCCTTCCATGGCCCAGGGAATACAAGAGGAAAAAACAAGACATTTTTGATTGGCTTCAAGTTACGTTTGGGTTTCAGGTAATAAATGCTTTTCATCAATGTTTTTTAATGAAGTGCGACTATAGAATAACAACATATGTTTTTTCCTTGAAGTTAACATGGTAAGATGTGAATAATGTTAAATTCTTTTTAAATGAAGGAAATTGTGTTTTACGCCATGACCATTGATTTAACCTTTACATTTGCAGAAAGATAATATGGCAAATCAAAGGGAGCACTTGATTTTGTTGCTTGCAAATGTTCAAATCCGCCAAGTTCAAAAACCTTGTTGGCAACCCAAGGTTATTTACAGACCAACCTCCTATAGAAGCTAATGCAGTAAAATTTTGTGTTTCGAAAGAGCTGTTATATAGTTAATAATTTGTTGCAGTTACACCTTTTGGATTGTTCTTTCTAGGATGTACATGTTTTTTTAAGTACAAGCGCTAAAATCTTAAACGATTAGGATGTGAAACTTAATTAAATAACATGTCTGGTTTCTAAATTTTAGACCTAAACATAGATAAACCAAAAGTATATAAAATAAAGATAACTACAAAAAGGAATAGAGGTATAGAGAAAGGAGAACAAATAGTATGCAAAATCTGATTGAGTAGTTTGCTTCTTTCTTTTGCTTTTTCTCTCTGTTTTGTTAGTTGGATGAGCGGGCATTGGATGAAGTGATGAAGAAACTTCTCAAAAACTACAAGAAATGGTGCAAATTTTTGGGCAAGAAAAGTAGTTTTTGGTGAGGCTTCATATGCATCCTTAAAAATCATGGAAAGTAGGAAACTAGCATTGGGTGTAGCTTCAGTTAGTTTGACTATACCGACTGTATAAGTTCATTCTCTATTGTTAAGGGTTTGCAAACTTCTTTTTATATTACAGGCTTCATCTTGTTGTAATAATGTAATTTTTCTGGTGTGCTAACACTAGGTTACCAATAGTACAGCCAGAAGTTCAACAACGCAAATTATTGTACACGGGCCCATACCTTCTTATCTGGGGAGAGGCTGCAAACTTGAGATTCATGCCTGAATGCCTTTGCTATATCTATCATCATGTATGCTCCCTGTGCTAAAAGATGTTTATATGTATATATATATATATATATATATATATATTTCCAACTCAACATTTGCATTGTTGTTAAATTTTCTTTATTTCACATTGGTACATTATACTATTTTAACAAGTAAAGTCCTGCTGCCTTTTTTTGTGCTTATTCTGTTTTTCTACCTTCAAGCACAACTAAACTTTGTACGTGACCGGTAATCTTACAACCAGAAAGCTCTATTTCTATCATTATTTGTCGTCTTCCTTCCCTTTAAGTGGTTATACATGCATAGACTGATAGATTTTCCTAGAAATGACACGATTAATGAGATTTACAATTTCACATTTCTTATATTTTCTAGATGGCTTTTGAACTGCATGGTCTCCTAGCTGGCAATGTCAGTCCCACGACTGGTGAGGATGTGAAGCCAGCATATGGAGGAGATGTGGAAGCTTTCTTGAAGGAAATGGTTTCTCCTATATATCAAGTGATAGAAATGGTATTATTCACTCACTCTATATGTCTTGAATTAATTCAGAATTTGTGTTTTACGCCAATTTTTTCTATAAAACAACTGTTCTACAGGAGAGTAAAAGAGGGAAATCAGAACATTCTCAGTGGAGAAATTATGATGATCTAAATGAGTATTTCTGGTATGATTTTTTGTGAGTTAGATACTTAATGAACTAATTTTATTATTTATTAAGGAATCATGAACATTTCAGGTCGCCAGATTGTTTCCAGATAGGTTGGCCGATGCGTCTTGATGCTGATTTTTTCTGCTGTGAGCCTGTGAAGCTACTGAAGTTTGAGAAAAAAAGGGTAATCTACAGCAGTGATTACTTATTCACGTATTGAAATGTTTCATATTTATAAATTACGTGTTTGTACATCATTCCAGCACATGGTCAAAACTGTTGATGAAACTAACTTTTTTTCCTTTTACTCGGGTTTTTGAGAAAACCTATTCATGTTTTAACAGTTTTTTAAGCTAGTGGTAACCTGAGTTATTTGGGATGACTGATATTCAGGATAATAAACCACCTGGTAGAGATCCATGGGTTGGGAAAGTCAACTTTGTTGAGATACGATCGTATTGGCACATTTTCAGAAGCTTTGACAGAATGTGGAGTTTCTATATATTGTGCTTGCAGGTCAGTTTTATTGTATTTGGTACCAGTATACTACCACTATTATTATTCATATATATATATGTGTGTGTGTGTGTGTGTGTATTTACAAATTAGCATAGTCGTCATGTCAGTTCACATTGCTCTAGGAGCACCATTAGTAACCATTTGTTTCTTTCTAAGGCTATGATTATTGTTGCTTGGAATGGTGCTGGAAACTGGACCACTATATTTGATTATGATGTTTCTAAGAAAGTACTGAGTGTCTTTATAACAGCTTCGATTTTGAATCTTGGTCAAGGTATGTCGAATTCTTGACTTTAGAAAGTGCTATCTCTATTCCCTGCAAACTTTTAAGTTTTCCTAATTTATTTTTTTATTTTTTATTTTTTATTTTTGCCTTGATAGAGCAAGTGTACTTATTTGTTCTGCAGCTGTTCTCGACATGGCACTGAATTGGAAGGCAAGACAATACATGGCCTTGAATGTCAAGCTAAGATACCTTTTGAATGCTGTATCAGCTGCCACCTGGGTTGTAATATTAAGGGTTACTTGCTCACACTCCCTATCATTGTTCATTCTGGCGATTATTGCCTACTTGTCACCGAATATGTTTGCTGCTGTGTTGTTTCTATTCCCATTCATTAGGCGTAACCTTGAGAGTTCAGACAACAGATTTTTGAATCTCGTGATGTGGTGGTCTGAGGTACAGACATTAGATAACCCTTTCATTCATCTGTTTTTTGAGGTCCACAGCTCCATTATTATTTAAAGAAATACTGAGTTCATAACGTATGAAATATGACAGCCTCAGCTTTATGTTGGGACGGAATTGCGTGAAAGCACATTATCCGTTTTCAAGTAAGATTAATTTATATATAATTTGTCGACATTTGAGAGCCACATTGTGACCACTATTGATTTAAAATTTCAGGTACGCAACCTTTTGGATTCTACTAATTGTCACAAAGCTGACATTTAGTTACTATTTAGAGGTAGTGTTTTTACCTGTGATGCAAGACTTATTTTACTTGGTGCTCAATAGTAATAATGTTTGATGCTCTTTCCTTGTACTATACATGTTTTATTATGCTATAATGTATTAGTTTGAATGTCAATTTTTTGGTGCATGTTTTAGTCTTTGCACTGATATTTGAGAGCCTTTTTTTAATTCTTTTTTTGAGTATTGACAGTTGTACATTGTTGTTGCAGATAAAGCCACTTGTGAGTCCTACCAAAGCTATCATGAGTGTTCATACGCATACTTATACATGGGATTCGTTCTTCTCCCCAGGTGATAATGATATAAAATCCACAATCAAAATGGTATATATCTTTTATATGTTTTTTGAAGTTGGTTTATATGATTTTGCAGCAAGGAACAATATTGGTGTGGCGGTTGGAGTGTGGGTTCCAATCATTCTTGTAGGATTAACACCTTCTCTTTAGTTGAATTTGAATTCTTTTTTGTGTTGCTTTAAACGCCCAGAATGTGTACATACAGGTGTATTTTATGGATACCCAAATCTGGTATGCTATTTTCTCTACAATATTTGGAGGTGTCTATGGGGCATTCTACCATCTTGGAGAGGTTTGCTCTTCTATTTGAAAAAAAGATGTTTCAATGTAAAAGTTATGATCTAAAACATTAATTTTATGCAGATTCGGAACCTAGGAATGCTTCGGTCCCGTTTTGAGTTGTTACCTGGAGCATTTAATGGTTGCTTTATTCCATCAGAGGATGGTGATCCAATGAAAAGGAGAGGACTTAAAGCTACCTTGTCTTGTAATTATGATGCTGTAAGTTTAAGATTTCTTAAGACAATATCTTCTATAAATGAATTTATTTGAACTTTCCATTTAGTACCCTGCAGTAGGGCTGTTCACAAGCTTAACGAGGGTCAGCTCGAGCTTGAAAGCATAAGAGCCACTTTGATTCGGCTTGAAATTCTCTACCGAGTTGAAAACTTGAGCTCAAACTCCGCTCGTTTCCAACCTGAGCGTGGCTCGGACTTGAAATTGATGTTGCAAATATGGGGCGGTTGTGAAGGCAAAAGTGATGTTTTGCATTTATATATAATCAAGAACCCTAATAGGCTTAGCTAATGGGCCTAGATATTCTAACACCATTCTAGCTCGAACATGCTCAAGCATGTTCGTATATATTAAACCCAAGGACCTCTTGCAAGCTTTTGTAAAAATTGATTGTTAGACTTGACAGGCTTAGTCACATTCCATCAGTAAGCTTTTCTTGGGCATAGTGACAAACCAATTTCAATATGTTTTAATATTTCCTGATTTTCTTGTTCTAGAAAGACATCCTTTTGTTACACTGTTTGTTTTTGTGGAGAGAATGCCTTGTGATTCTCTCAGGATACTCATTTGTAAGGAGACTTCATGAATTATGAATTTGAGAGAGAGTTCATTCTCTGTTTCTTGAAATCTTATTTTGATCTTGATGGAGTAAAGTGTTCTCTTTACTTGGTGGATTAATTTTCTTTAGAGATTAGAGTAGTGGGTGCTTTCAATTGTTACAAATTTTCTGCAATTCTATCTTAATTTTGGGTTCAAGATTCTGTTCAGAAACTCATTCCCAACTACCTTTGATATTCGCGTCAGAAAGAAGGCGCCAGATTTGCTCAGTTATGGAACAAAGTTATCACAAGTCTTCGAGAGGAAGATCTTATTAGTAATAGGTAATTAAAAATATGTTGTTTTGGAGAAATTGAATTGTACATTTGGCTACAAATTCCATTAATGAGAGTTTATTGTATCTACAGGGAAATGAACCTCTTGCTTGTTCCATATTGGGCTGATCCAGACATGGACCTAATCCGGTGGCCTCCATTTCTGCTTGCTAGCAAGGTATGTTGGAAATATAAGGAACTGTGAGAATTGGCACTTCTAGAAGCTTATGAAAATGCATCTATTGTTTTCCCAACCAATGGATAGATCCCTATTGCATTGCATATGACAAAAGACATCAATGGAAAAGACAGTCTGCTGAAAAAGAGGATCGAGACTGACAATTATATGTCTTGTGCTATTCGTGAATGCTACACTTCGTTTCGCAGTATTATTATGTTTTTGGTTCGTGGCAGTCGTGAGAAGACGTAAGTCCTCTTTAGTTTAAAGAAGATACACAAATTTTTTTGTTATTATCATGAAAAAGGTGTGTGCAACTTGGTTTTCTTTTCAGCGTTATTGACGATATATTTGCTCAAGTTGACAAACATATTGAAGATGGCAATCTAGTTAGAGTTCTCAAACTGAGTGCTCTACCTATTCTCTATGATCATGTTGTCAAACTTATCAGTTACTTGGTATGCACTTCAGTAGCTCTTTGAAATCTTTTAAGTGTTTTAAGAATACGCTAACACAATGTGGTTTGCTATATTCACAGTTAATGAATAGGCAGGAGGACCGGGATCAAGTTGTAATTCTTTTCCAGGATATGCATGAAGTTGTGACAAGAGACATAATGGAAATACAAAAGTAAAGATTCCTGTATCTTTCTGTTTCACTTGATATCAATTCTTAAATTTATGTATTCTTTCTTTTTAAATAGTTTGGATGGGCAAGGAGACGAGTTTTACGAACACTACCAGTTTACGAACACTACGAGTTTTACGAACACTACCAGTTATTCCCGACTCCATATTCAGAAGCTTGGAAGGAGAAAGTAATTTTAACAAAAACTTATATAAATACGTTGAGGTGTAATCTCAAATTTGGTATATTTTCTTACATGGTGTCTTTTCCAGATAAACAGGTTGCACTTGTTGCTTACAGTGAAGGAAGCTGCTAAGGACGTCCCTACAAACTTGGAAGCTAGAAGACGAATATGCTTCTTCTCTAGTTCATTATTTATGGACATGCCCCCACCTCCCAAAGTTCGCAATATGCTTTCTTTCTCGTAGTTTTTTTTTTCTCTTAATTTACAAAGTTTATTTAAGTCTTCTAGCCCTTTCTGTCTGAGTCTAACATGACCAATTAAAGTCTTCTATGTAAGAAGCACTATTATGACTAAGAGAAATTAAAGGAAACTATGTGTAGGGTAGGTGAAAGTAGATCCTAATTTAACTCTTGTAATTTCTCACCTTCCTGTATATCATCATCATCATCGGCTATTTAGGTCCTGTTGTATCTCTTGACATTGTACACAAGAATACAGAATACACTTTGTTCTCTATGCCATTATAATCACTATCTATATTTTCATACAAATTCTAGAGCCCTTAAGTGTGAAGTCATTTGTTAGTCCTATAAAATACAACAGTCTTGCTTACTTATCCATGTTCTGGGCCACTATACCTTGTTTACTAGGTACTATGTTTTTCTTGGTAGTGTACTCACCTCGTATTACACGGACGAGGTTCTTTTTTCGCTGAATCATTTGGAAGCCCACAATGAGGATGGCGTATCAGTCCTCTTCTATTTGAAAAAGATTTTCCCAGGTTTATCATATTCTATCGCTTGCTTATGTGGCACTAGTGATGTTTATTAGGGTTCCAGAAAAAACTACAAAGATATGAAAAAACCGAGAACACCATTACCAATTAATAATTTATTTATTTTTCATTTATTTTATTTATAAGGTAACATATGTAAAAAAGATTAAAAAAATATGTAATTCATAAAGTTACATATATGTAACTCATACGAGGCACGTATGTGAATTACATCATTTTTTTCAGATTTTAAAAAAATCTTTTTTACATTTGTTACCTTATAAATAAAGTAAATGAATCTTTTAAAAAAGTTATTGATTGGTAGTAGCTTTCTCGATTTTTTCATGATCTCTTTTAAAAAAGTTATAGGGCTGGGTTCCTTTCAAGACTCCAAAAAATTTAAGAACTTTTAACAACCAACCATTTTAATTTTTTTATGTATATTAATACTATTTGAGAGCAGTTTTATCATTATATATATATAAATTTGTGATTACGTATAGGAATCACACGTTTACACATGTGTAAATAAACAAATTAGATATATGTATTAACAAATTTACATATGTGTAAAAACTAATTTTCATAATTGTAATCGTAAATATACATATAATAAGTGATAAAAACTACACTCAAATAATACTAATGTATGATTTTTTTTTTAAAAAAAAGTGGTCGGTTGAGTTATAAATAATTTAGGAGTTTGAAAAGAACGTCATACTATATATATATAATAATCATATAAGATGACCTACAGATGAGTGGAAAAATTTCCTTGAGAGACTGGGGTGCGACAATGAAGATGACCTAAAAGGAAATGATACATTGGAAGGTCAATTACGTCTTTGGGCTTCATATAGAGGACAAACACTGACCAAAACTGGTAAATTTTGATCCAAGTTGACTCAGTCAAAGCACCTTGAGTAAATTACTAACCTTCTTTAATTTATGCCAGTTAGGGGAATGATGTATTACCGTAAAGCACTGGAACTTCAGGTTTTCCTTGATGTGGCTAGAGATGAAGGTACATAGCCATCATGATATTATGATATATGAATAAAGTTTCAAGTTAACATAAACAGTTGATGATTTGGTGTTCTTATTACTTTGTTATGGGTTTGAGCAGATCTGATGGAAAGTTACAAGGCGATTTAACCGAACGAGGATCAGATGCAGGGGGAAAGTCTATTGTTGGCCCAGTGTCGAGCAATAGCTGATATGAAGTTCACATATGTGGTTTCATGCCAACAATATGGCATTCAAAAGCGGTCCGGTGATCCTCGTGCACAAAACGTTTTAAGGCTAATGACAGAGTACCCATCTCTTCGTGTTGCTTACATTGATGAGGTGGAGGAGCCTAGCAAAGATTCGACTAAAATGATTAACCATAAAGTTTATTACTCTGTTCTAGTCAAAGCCATGCCAAATTCAAGCGCTTATGAGACAGGGCAAAACTTGGATCAGGTAAAAACTTGGATTCATTTAAAATGAAAATGATTCTTTTTGACAATTAAGCTGTTGCTTAAAAGGTTTTAGCTTTTCTTGCTCCACTTGCATGATTGAGAAGTTTTTAATATGATTTCACTGCAACTTGATATAGTTAGGGAATATCTTGTCTCAGAATTATTAAATAGAATGCAATAATGCAACTTTAATTGGTTTTACAACAACAGATGTGATTTCATTATGCAGATTATTTATAAGATCAAATTACCTGGACCTGCAATTATCGGAGAAGGAAAGGCTGAGAATCAGAATCATGCTATCATATTCACACGTGGAGAGGCCTTGCAGACTATAGACATGAACCAGGTATGTTGTTAATTTATTTTCTTTTTAAGGACGCCATTCTGCTTCACTGTAGTCCTTAACTTTAATTAAACATTCATTTGTAGGACAATTACATGGAAGAGGCTTTAAAAATGAGGAACTTGCTTCAGGAATTTCTTAAAAAACGTGATGATATGAAGTACCCCACGATATTAGGACTTAGGGAGCATATTTTTACCGAAAGGTATGACACAAGCTGTTAAATATCGTGTTTCTTTTTTTGTTCATGAAGATCATCATTTAACTTTGTTGTTGCAGTGTCTCTTCTCTTGCATGGTTTATGTCTAATCAAGGAACATGCTTTTCAACAATTGGTCAGAGATTACTTACCAACCTTTTGAAGTAAGATCTTAATCATATTGTTGGTCCCATGTGTTGCATATTGAGAAGGATGAGAAGGATATGTAGCCACACAACAAGTACCCCTAAAAATATTTAAAAAAATCATAACTCAAAATTTAATAAAAAAACGAAAAAAGTAAAAACACAAAAAATGTTTCCACCGTCTTTCTCGTTCTCATAAAAAAACACAATGGTAAGTGAAAAAAGTCATGTCTTTTTGTTTATCATTGTGTTTTGTGTTTATTTTCGTCATTGATTTTGTCTTTTTTACTTGACATTGTGTCTTTTTATCTTTGTATTGTGTTATATTACTCCACATAGTGCTATATGTTGTTCGGCATTGTGTTATATTTTGCGATCTATTGTGTCTTTTTTTAGTTATAATTGTGTCTTTTGTTCATTTTCGTCATTGTGTCTTTGTTCTCGGCATTGTCTTTTCGTCAATTGTTTTTATTTTTATTTTTTTTGAACAGGAATGATGGCGCAAACATTTTAGTTTTTTATTTTTTTCGTTTTTTTATTTATATTTTTAGTTATTATTTTTTTTATTATTTTTTTCGAATTTATCTTTAAAGGGCTTTTTGTGTGGTCACAAATTCTTCTCACACTTCTCATTTTTGTCTCCCTTTGTATTTTAACTTTACCCTTACTAGACTAGTTATGTAATTATCATAATAAAAAAATACATGTATAATATCATCCTCTATTTATAAGTCCATATGTATAACCCTACTATACACCCAACAATACACATGTATTAATAGTCGATTACACTTGCTGATTCATTTAGGGTCCGTTTTCACTATGGTCATCCAGATGTCTTTGATAGGCTTTTTCATCTTACAAGAGGTGGTGTGAGCAAAGCCTCCAAGATTATCAATCTTAGCCAGGGCATATATGCTGGTATTTTCATACTCGAGTTGTCATGTGCCTTATATGCTGTGATTATTTTCATGAACTTACCTTTTCTTTACAGGTTTTAATTCTACACTTCGTGAAGGAAATGCCACACATCATGAATACATACAAGTTGGTAAAGGGAGGGATGTCGGTCTAAATCAAATCTCTCTGAACGAGGCTAAAATAGCCAATGGAAACGGGGAACAGACACTTAGCCGTGACCTATACAGGCTTGGACACAACTTTGACTTTTTCAGGATGTTATCATGTTACTTCACTACAATTGGTTTGTACTTTAGTACTTTGATGACTGTATTGACTTTGTACGTGTTTCTCTATGGGCGGATTTATCTTGTTCTCAGTGGACGTGAGCAGGAGCTTAGCAACCAACCAGCCATTCAAAGCAATCAATCTCTTCAAGTGGTTTTTGCTTCGCAAGCTTTTGTGCAAATTGGATTATTATTCGCCTTGCCTATGATGATGGAAATTGGTTTAGAAAGAGGTTTTCTGACCGCACTAAGTGAATTTATAATTATGCTAATAAATCTTGCACCGATGTTCTTTACATTTTTACTTGGAACAATGAGTCACTTCTATGGTAGGGCATTGCTACATGGAGTGGCTAAGCACAAAGCAACAGGTCGTGGGTTTGTTATGTTTCATACAAAGTTTGCTAATAACTACCGTCTTTATTCACGGAGTCATTTCGTGAAGGGAATTGAACTTGTGAATCTGCTTATTGTTTACCAAATATTTGTTGAATCATATAATGGAGCGGTTTCACACACCTTGGTCATCGTCTCTATATGGTTTATGGCCATTACGTGGCTATTTGCTCCGTTTGTCTTCAATCCTTCGGGTTTTGAGTGGCAAAAGATTGTTGACGATTGGTCTGATTGGAATAAGTGGATTAGCAACCGGGGTGGTATTGGAGTCCCCGTCGAGCAGAGTTGGGAATCATGGTGGGATGAGGAACAAGAACACCTGCGTTACTCTGGAAAGCGCGGTCTCGTGCTAGAGATACTGTTAGCATCACGTTTTCTCATTTATCATTATTGGCTTGTTTATCATTTAAATATGACAACAAAGCATGAGATGAGTGTCATGGTATGTGTTTTGTTCTGTTTCCCTACATATCTGCATTTCGTCAGTTGTGACATAGAAACAATGTTGTTAAAACCCGAAGTACTTTTTGTTGATGACAGGTATACGGCATATCATTTGGCATTTTCGTGGTGGTAAAGGTAAGGAACTAAGCAAGTTTTTGTCATTTTTTTTATTTTAAGTTATAAGCTGAAATGATCAAGAACATTATATATTTGGTTTCTCATCTTACAGGTTTTATCTTTTGTGGGAGTGAGGTCCGGTGAAGATTTTCAACTCCTTTTCGGGCTGATTAAAGGGGTCGTTATGTTTGTCACTGTTTTCATGATCCTGAAAGCACTGTCCCAGATGACACTGCAAGACATAGCTGTGTGCTTTCTTGCCTTTATCCCAGCTGGCTGGGGTTTAATATTGGTCCGTAAAACAATTTTTTCACCCATATTAGTAATTACAACATAGTTAGTTCTTATTGTGTTGAACAATTCAGTTATCATTTGCCTTTTTGTATTATTATTATTTTTTAAATTTTCAGATTGCGCAAGCATGCAAACCGGTAGTGCAAATGGCTGGATTATGGGGATCAGTGAGAACAGTTGCTCGTGGGTATGAAATAGTGATGGGCCTACTTGTGTTCACCCCGGTTGCATTTTTTGCACGGTTTCCTTTTGTTTCTGAATTCCAGATGCATCTGTTGTTTGGCCAAGCTTGCAACAGGGGTTTGGATATATCGAGTATTCTTAATGGGCATAGGAAAGGCTCATCAAGAAGGAATGACTGATCTACAAAAAGCGTCATATGTTGTGTGTTTCTGAGTGAAAATTTCGCACCAGGTTTGTTGTAAAAGAAATCGTAACCACCAAGAAACATCATTGTTGTCATTTTAGTGTGCGTATCGTATATACAGTCTGTAAACAACATTAGAATAGCATGGCTACAACCTCTATGTTAAAGGTGATTATCTTTAGAGGGGTTAAATCATTTATTCTTGTTAAACGTAGATGTTAGAGCCCAATAGTGCCGGGCACACTGCCCCCGGGGCGCTTTGGAGGCAAAAATGGCTTAGGCGTTTTGTGGAAAGCGCCAAGATGGGGTTGACTTTGGTCAAAGAAGGTTTCAGCAAATGAAGAGGAAGGTGGAGGGCGTTTCCACTACACATGGTTAATTTATTTATGTTTGGCTTATGGGCCCGAGTTAAGTTAATTTAGGTATGTTTCTGGTTTCTTGTTTTCTATATAGTGCGGGTTCCCCTTCCATAAATACACAAGCTTGATACAATGTAGTTTGATAACTTTTACACATTTAAATATGTGAAGTATATATATTAAAATAGTTGCTTAAAAGGTAAAAATTGATTCATAAACAAGTCCACTGTCCGCTTGCAGTTGACCGCGCTCCTCAATATGGGCAGATCTACATCGAAGGCAGGGGTGCACGAGAACCCCGAGGTTCACAATTATAGTGTAATGCTATATATATAAAATTTGGATGTACACCTAGGGCTGTTCACGAACCGAACCGAGCGAAGCGAAGCCTTGCTCGTTGCTTGGCTCGTTTACAACCGAACCAAACCGAACGGCTGAAATTCGAACTGAGCGAAAACCGAAACGAGCCAAAATCGAATCGATCATTTTTCGATCGAACATCGAGCGATTTCGAGCATGATTTATTTCTTTTTCACTTTAAAATTTTCAATAAGAAACAAGTTTAAGGGTTGTAAATTATAATTTTATAAATAAATTAATAGTTTTTAGACAAACGTGTAATAGATTGTAAATTTTTATTAAAAGTAAGTTTGAAGTGAGATAAAATGATCATATAAACACACTTCTAGTATTTTAAAAACTTGTAGGGAACAAATAAAATTATAACATTGACGAAATAGGAAAAATTTAAAGGGGTTAAAAAAAACTGTAAGCTTATATTTATGTGTTTTGTCTATGTATTTATATATTTGTTCATATATAATTATATATAAAATAAATTAAAAATAATCGAGCCGAACCGAACCGAGCAGGCCTTTGCAAACCGAACCGAGCAGAGCGGCTCGTTTACAATCGAGCGAAAAAACGAGCGATCATTTTCCAAGCAGTTTCCAAGCGAGCGGCGAGCAAGTTCGAGCGACGAGGCGGTTTGGACGGCCCCATGTACACCCTTATAAAATTGGAGTACACCACAAAACCAAACTGGACTAGTGTAGTGACTAAGGCATCGGCTGTTGACACTGAGGTCTTGTGTTCAAAATTTGGCCCAAATCTATCACCAGGTGGTTTTTATATTTTTATTTTTTTAACATGTAAGCAGGATTTAAATGTTTTCTTTAGAAAACCCATTAATTTGGATATCCAAATTTCGAATACTTCGGGTTAAAAATTTTAGATAATTTGTGTACTGGTATTTTTGCACATCCCTAAAAGCAGTGTTGCAAAAATCCCGACTAGGCACCGATTAATTTTAGGCTAGTCGGCTAATTAATCGGTCAATGGTCAAATCAGGCCTTAACCGGCGGATTGTGGCGAGATTTCAACCAAAATCAGCACTTTCCAGCGTGATTCCGACCAAAGCCAGCGGTTTCCGGCGAGATTTCGGCCACCTACCGGCCAAAATATGTTTGTGTGTGTATAAAACTGAAAATTACATATATAAATGTCCGCATGTATATATAAAACTGAAAAATATACATTAAAATCCGATCCGATTGATCTCGATTAATCCCAATTAATCGCTAGTTTTCACCCCACCTCCCGACTAGCGATTTTTATAACAATGCCTAAAAGTGACATGAAATTGTAAGGCTATGTGTAGTCGAGAGGCTACAAAATGGGGCGTTTTGCGCCATGTGGCGTCCAGTCAGCAAATGGTGGGTTTTTGTTGTAGGGGTGTAATGGTGTTCTAGCCCATATATATATATGTGTGTGTGTATCTCACACACACACTCAAATATAATAATAATATACTCAACTCACAAGCAGGCGAGAAGAAGTCATCGCCCCTGCCCTTTTCGCCCGTTTTGTCGACCAGGGGGCGGTGTGCTCGCCCTTCATCGCCCTTCATCGCCTGAAATTCCCGCCCACTACGTTTAGTGTAAGAACACAAGAATGCTCTAGAAAATTTTTTTGTTTGAATCCTTGTGGTTGGTGGTTTCATCTATCTATATACAATTCTCAAACCTTTAATCCTTATTTTCAATTTTAACCACGTGTATACAATTGACTAACACCATCTATTTATTCAGCTAACTTTTTTGTGAAAGACATGAATGCCCACGTTATTATAATTACAATTTTTTTACACTAAGTTTTCAATCTATTTAAAAAGTAGTAATTATTACATTAAAATAGTTTTATCATTCGTTACAAAGTGCCAAAAAGATATCTTTCTACCACAAAGGAAAAGCAAGCACAAGCCTTAATCATTAAGGAGTTGTAAGCCTTCACTACTAAGAAAAGTAAATGAAATCAAATTTCCTACACATGCATATATTCATATATAAATTTGGACTCATCAAATCAAATCCACAAGCTTTTAGTCGAATGTAACATAAAGACACAATCAATTTGTCTTGATTTTTCATATTATCTCTGTCTTATTTGTTGTCGAATATATAAAAAATGACGTCGGAAGATGGAGATCATAGCAGTTCAGCGCAACCACCTCCAGCTTCATCATCGGTTGGTAGAGATCAAAGCATTTATTCTTGGGATTATTTTTTTCCATCAAGCGAACAACCACCACCTCCACCGTTGTTGCAGGCGACAAGTAAAATCGAAGGAGAGCCGATATCTGATAGTGAAATGGTGCCGTCGTCATTGGTTAAGGAGATTTCTCCCATTCTTCGTGTGGCTAATGAAGTTGAAGCTGCTAACCCCAGGGTGGCTTATCTATGTACGTAAGCATGCATATATTATTATTATTATTATTATTATTATTATTGTGTAATAATTATTAGCATAGGTAATAGAATTATTAATAACAAGTTAAATGTTTTTATATATATGTAAGTAAATTAGTAACGTTGATGTTATGATTAACACCCATATTTTAGTTATTTATATATTTTGAAAAAAAGAACCTTAAAATCTTAAATGAGCCTAAGCTTGGCTTGAATTCATGTGCAGTAGTGTGAAATTAATACATACACTCAGTGTTTTAGAAACTGGTTCGTATAGGACGGTTGAATTGATAATACCGGGTTTTGCATATCAGGCCGATATTTTGAGTCCAGTATATGGACGGTTTGCTAGAACATCAAACAAACAGTTTTTTTCTAAAATTCCAGTTTAAAAGTTTTAAGCACTAGAGATTTTTATATTTTGCGGCCTATATTTTAAAAATATTACTTTTAACCTAACGATTAACATGAAACGAGTAAACTTTTGGATTATTTTTTGAAAGTCGAGTGCTTATGTATTATTATTTTTATTATAGATTAACTTTTGGATTATATTTTATTATGGAATCATATGCTTTTTAGTTATCTTTTTGAATTAAAGTTACGTTTATATGAAATTACAAGTAAACTATTCACTCAGTTAAACCTGTTATACCATTTTTTAGTCCAATCCAATACGCATAAAAAGCCGGTTTGGCTCGTTTAGACTCGACCGGCAAAGGGCAATCGTTGAAATGACTAAATATAAACTGGAAAAAGGCTATTGTTAGAAATCATTTATATATGCTACTACACATGTTATTTAATTCATTTTTCTTGTTGTATTTCTTTTAAGTTTAGGTCGATTTTATGCATTTGAAAAATCCCATTTACTTGACTTCACTTCTAGTGGATACGGTGTTCGTCAATTCAAAACTGCACTTCTTCAGCGGCTTGAAAGAGTGAGTTGAGTATTTACTTCTCATGTGATGATATAATAATATTTCATCTTTTGTTAATTTGTTTCTCTTTAATATTCAGGAAGATAACATGACCATGGTTGGAAGAATGAAACAAAGTGATGCAGATGCAATGCAAAGCTTTTATGATCAACAGTATAAATCCAAGTACTCCATCCAAGCTTGGTTAGTGTCTTTAAGCTTGCATCATGTTGTGTTTCACTCTTTTGTTTCCAAGTATATGTTCAGTACCAAAGCATACCAAACTGCTGCTGTTCTCTTTGAGCTTTTAAATGCTGTTAAGCAAAGGCACACAATGGAAGTTGATCACGATCAGGTGGGTACATATATAAATAAATTTACATATAAATTTATAAGATGATTTGATGTGGAAATTATGGTCCCAAATTTTCTTTATTATTTGAATAACATGGAACTAAATTATATAAACTGAACACCACTTATAATATTTTCAAACAACTCATCTTGCTATTAAAGACAATAATTATTCAAAACTTGTTCATATATAATACTTTATAAATACATATAGAAATTGAGCTTTAGATGTGTACAGATATCCAAATCCGAGCACTTGATCGACTTCCCGATTTCATTTGTGAAAATCACCTGAGACGTTGTAACATACCAATTAGTATTTAATAACATATAACCCATAAACTTACAAACTTACTAAACGTGAACTCATAGTTTTTCAAACTCTTAGCTCAAACCATGACAAGCGTACAAACCGACATAACACAAAAGTAAGCTATGCTGGCCAGCATAGCATACGCCCATGCATACGGAAATAGCTTATGCCCAAACTTATACGCCCGACCCATGGTTTCGCTCATGATATATAATACACCAACTCATATTTCGAGTCATAGTTAGATGTCTTGTGAAATGTTTACCTTCACGAGGTTCATGTGTTCAATTTCATGCACTTGAAAGTTCAATCCTTCTTGATCGAACACATAAAAAGATTCAAGATCATCACTCTTTTCTATACCATTTATATAAACGTCAACTAACAGGTCAAAAACCCAAATAAATTATACTATTAGATAACAACAAACTAACGGGTCATATCAACAACATAATATTCGACATAACATGCTAAATAATACTAAAAGGATTTTATGTCCACCCCTTTGACCCGTTGTCATTTGGTTAGTCATGTATCCCGCTATAAGATTATTACACATCTCGCTGAAAATCACTAAATGTGACTTTTTGATAGCTTGCTTTACACTTTCCTTTACCATAATTTTGGATGATTAAAAGATGTCAATTTTCTTTATTATTTAGACTCTTTTTTCCATTTAGTTTTTTAGATCTAATCTCAAAACTTAGCCATTCGTGTTTTTTTATATTCAGAAAACTGCACGCGCATGCAAACCGGTAGTGAAGATGGCTGGACTGTGGGAATCGGTGAAGACAGTTGCTCATTTGTTGTTCGGCCGAGCATTCAACAGAGTTTTGCAAATATATCGTAATTTTAATGAGCATGGGAAAGATTCACCAGCAAGGAACGACTAACTTACAAACATCATATGTCGTGTTTTATTAAACCTTGGTTCGTTTAATAACCTTTTAGATGCACTTTATTTAGTGTTATGTTAAAGACAGCTGATTATGTATTTGGATTGTTATTGAGTTGTATATATATATTTGGTCATTAGACTTTAGTAGATGGACCCGTATGTTTTAGTCTTGTAATAAGGATTCGAACGCCTGTTAGTTGGATGTCGTCTATCATTTCTTGTAACCGAAAAACACCATTCGACACAGACTACGTATTAACTTCTAAAGGATTGTGTGATTATGAATGAAAAGTTTTATGTAAACATGGGTATTAATTTTTAAAGGATCGAGTTACAAACAAAAATAAGAACCACATTGTTTATAGATATATACTTGCAGATTGCCCTATAGAAACAAAGTTATTGATGGTTACCATCACTTAATAGTCAAGTTGATTCAAAATATGCATAAAGATTAATAGCGGCCGGTTTCATGATAAGGTTGAGTTTGCTTTGATTCATGAACTTGTTGCCTTGTTGGTAATCCATATACATATTTTATACAATCTGGTAGAGTTAAGCCACTATTATTTGACTAAGTATAGCTTTTAGCAATATTAAAATTGGTGACACAGTTTATGCAGCCTTGTGATTGCAGGATTTACTCTTAATGTGCAGCCTCTCTGCATCAGCACTACAACTGCAAATGCTTATTTAGTCACTATCCACTCTTTGCTAATAACTATTTTATGAGGTTTTTAAATATTTCAGCTAATTTATTATGCTATTAAAATTCTCAGTTGAACACCCTCATGCATGTGTCAAAAACCTAACAGTTTTAACATTAATATTATAACCTTAAATTGGTGGTCTATAGATCGAAGGAGGTGGAGCGATGGTGCGGGTCGGTCGCTAAAAATGTAATATATATTGGGGTGTGTGTGTGGGGGTGGGGGGGGGGGGGGTCAGCCGGAAGCACCTGGTTGTCTCACCCCCACTGAGAACACCGGTCCGGGTGTCTCAGCGCCGAAAAAAAACACCCCGCCACATGGTATACGTACATGTCGCTTCTCTCGTTCTTCTCTCTCCGCAAATTAATGGTTGAAATATAGATTGGGGTGATAATGACCATTACTGGTATTGAAAAATTGTTAGGGACTTAATGGTGTGGCGTTGACCTGGATGAGAGAGAGTGTGGGATGGTTAGGGGCGGGGTTCCACTCCCACCACCCTTATAAGGAAAATTACTAAAATAGACATATTTGACAAATAATTTCTTTTAAGTAGAAATAGAAATGGAAAAAGAAAATTTACCAAAATTGACATCTTAACTCAATATTTTTCAAAAATAGGCATTCCTTTTTTTAATCTACAATTCCATAGACATCTCTATTCGAACCAATAATCTCACGCCAACTAAGCTCAGTCGGCTAAGGATACTAACCTTTAGCCGGCCCATTTTACACTCAATTCCTTTAATGGTGTGTGTTATTAAAGAAATAGGTTATATTTAGCTAATTAACAATTCCACTTAGGTTAAAACCTGTCACAAATAGGTTAAATTTATCCAACAATTCACTTAGCCGGCTCCAAGATTGTGTTTTTGAAGAAAAGAGATGTCGGCTAAGTAGACGTGTCTTTTATGGCCTACAAGATGATGTGACACAGACGGCTAACTAAGTGGATTTATAGGCTAAATCGAGCCTACTTGTAACACGTGCCAACTCCTAGTTGAATAATACATATAAGGTGGGCCCCATCGTACTTCTTTTTTAATTTCAATGCCGAAAAAGAGGCAGCTAAGACTTGGCCGTCTACCACGACAAGGCGTAACCTGATATTAGTGGGAAAAAAGGTCAACTATGTCTATTTTGGCAATTTTCCCAATTAAAAAATATCCTAATCAAAACAAGCATAGCCAATGAATGAAATGTTGACACATAACCCCCTTAGTCACCACTAAACACCAATGAGGCCCATATGGAATTCTAGACAAAAGTTAGTTAGCAACAGTTATCATGGCATGTGTCTCAACTAGGCTAATGTAGTGCCTAAACACCCATAAACGAGCTAAAGATGGTGTCTAAGATATCTGACAGCCTCTATTACTACACCTTCCTAGCCTAAGCAAGCCAGCAACCATCATCCAAGCCAACTCCAAATCTCATCTCGAGAGTCTTAGTATTTTAATGTGACAAAATACAAAATTTGACTTTCTAATGAATTTTTAATACAACAATAACTATCAAAATAAAAAAAATTACAATTTGACATGGCTCGACCCCAGCCAGGAGCGCTACCCCTTGGAACTCCCATTCACATCTAACCTCAAACAAGTGTGGCCATTGGCCAACAAAGCTGGTTAGGCTATTGCAAATTTGCAATGCCTGATGTTAGGTTGTGCAGTCCTGACCCTCAACGCCTCGCACTGCTAGGTTAGCTATTGGTGTAAGACACTCAACGTCTAGGCATAAATGGAGCCCTTCTAGGTTGGCTCTCTTGGTGCTAGATCCTCGGCGCCTATGCATAAACGGAGCCCAGAGGCGCAGAAGGTGGTCCACAGTGACTACGGGGTTTTGCCTTCGACACTTTTGGATCCCTAGCTCCCGAGGCGGTTCGCTTCTTGGAGCGGGTGCAGAAGGTGGTCCATAGTGACTCGCAGAGCCCGAGGAACCAAGGATTTATATTTAGTAGAATATGCTTTGCGATTCAAAAGGGGATAGCGGCGCAGCTTGTTGCTCGCTTACCCATTATCCAGATGTAGTTCGGTTTGTGTTATTTATAAAAGGATCAAGATTTATGGTCAAAAAAAAAAAGAGCCCAGACAGGTCGACTCTCTTGGTACCTAATTCCCAAGGACGAAAATTAGAGTTTACTCAAAGATATTTGCATGCAACCACTAAGACAAAATATATATCAACTTCTTATTAAAATCACATTTTTGTTTGTTCAAAACTTTTCCAAATATTAATATAGTTTACGCATGGTTCGATTATGCACTAATGCTTGTTGTGGTCAAGAAAACAACCTCCATGATCTTGTAAAGCTGCATTATAAAGAATTCTATATTCTCCAACTATCATCTGCAATTGCCTATAAATTAGTGAATCTCCAACTACACTTCACATATCATTTTCTCTATAAAAAAACATCACTTGTATTCATGAAGACCTCAAACAAGATTAGCTTTGCATGGTTTATAACTATCTCCATGTTGTGTTTGCTTGCAAATTCTCAACTAACAACAAATTTCTACTCAAAATCATGCCCTAATCTCTTCACCGTTGTAAGGAAACAACTTATGAATGCGCTCAAAACCGAAATGAGAATGGCAGCTTCTTTGCTTCGGCTTCACTTCCATGATTGTTTTGTAAATGTAAGTCATGTAACTCTTAACTTCTAATCAATAAATACATATATAAACCTTAGCAGTCAAGTCCCAGATCGATAATCAAACACGAATTAAACGACTAACTCTCGTTTATATTAATCATAAAATCTAACTCTCGGTTACATCTAGATGAACCCTAACTCGGTTGCATCTCGCATCACACTCTATAATGTCTAACCAAAACTCGGTTTATATAGACTAACCTAACTTGCTAGTCAAGACATTACCTATTCTAATTACAATACAATTAGGAAACATGATGTAATTAGTAAACATAACCAACTATGACGTACTTGTCAATATTGGTCCCTCAAGTTCACCGACTTGTGACTTGTAGTCCAAAATTACTTCCAACAAGCAGAGGTCTCAAGTTCGAATCCAGCTTTCATTGGTTTTTGTTGCACGGTTACATATATATGTGTGTATAATGATCAGTTATTCAAGCATCATGTTTTGCTCCAACATTTGAAATATTTAAAATAATCAGGGTTGTGACGCGTCGATTTTACTTGATGGAGCCGATGGAGAGAAGTTTGCTGTACCAAATAATAATTCGGCGAGGGGATATGAGGTGATTGATTCGATCAAAAGTGCGGTTGAAAGCTCATGCAGTGGAGTAGTTTCTTGTGCTGATATTCTGGCCATAGCCGCCCGTGATTCAGTTGTCTTGGTCAGTATCAAAACATCAGAAACAAAACAATATACAAAACTAAAACCGACCCGAAACTTAACTAGAACATTATATGATTTGCAGAGTGGAGGAACAGGTTGGCAGGTATTACTAGGAAGACGAGACGGACTTGTGGCCAACCAAAGCGGAGCTAACTTAATGTTACCGGCACCCTTTGAGTCTGTTGGTAACATTACTCTCAAGTTTGAAGCCGTAGGCCTTAACCTCACAGATGTTGTGTCACTTTCAGGTATATTATAAAGTTTTCGGTTTCTTGTAAACAAATCATTTGTTACTTTGAATGTAAAAGAAATGTTTTATTAAGATAATCTTGATAGTTGATATGATAATACATTACAATATTAGATACTTATGGGCTTAGCTAAGTATTAAATCGATGGGTCAAATTATTCTGGGAATAGAGAGAAGGATTTGTAGCAAAAAAAAAATCTTCTTAAAAAAATTAAAAAAAAAATCATAACTTAAAATATAATAAAAAAACGAAAAAAGTAAAAACACAAAAATGTTTCCACCGTCTTTCTCGTTTGCATAAAAAAAACACACACAATGGTAAGTGAAAAAAGTTGTGCTTTTTTGTTTATCATTGTGTTTTGTGTTTATTTTCGTCATTGATTGTGTCTTTTTTTCATTATATTGTGTTATAGTACTCAACATTGTGTTATATTTTGTTCGGCATTGTGTTATATTGCGATCCATTATGTCTTTTTTAGTTATAATTGTGTATTTTGTTCATTTTCGTCACTGCCTCTTTGATCTCGTCATTGTGTCTTTTCGTCATTTTTTGTATTTTTTTATATTTTTTATATTTATTTATTTTTTTGAATGGGACTGATGGCGGAAACATTTTAGTTTTTTAATTTTTTTCGTTTTTTATTTATATTTTGAGTTATTATTTTTTTTGAATTTATTTTTAAGAGATTTTTTGTGTGGTCACAAATACTTATCACACTTCTCATTTTTGTCTCCCTTAGTATTTTAACTTTACCCTTAAATTGATATCAAGAACACAAAAACGATAACACATAATTTACTAGATAACTCCCAATATTATTGTAACAATAATCTGTTAACTAAATTAACTAAAAAACCAACTTTTTCACATGTGAACAAACCTGATTAAGTTCAAGTGTTTAACTATAGCTAAAACCGTAACATATTAAATTATGTGTAGGTGCACACACGATCGGGCGAGCAAGTTGCGCAACGTTTGGAAACAGATTATTCAACTTTTCTGGAACGAATGCTCCTGACAGCACGTTACTTGATCCGAACATGTTAACGGGCCTACAGAATCTGTGTCCTGTTAATGGAGATGGTAGCCGAATAACGCCTCTTGACTGGAACTCGACTGATCTTTTCGACAATAACTATTTCCAAAACTTGGTCAAGGGGCGTGGAGTACTTGAATCTGATCAAGTCTTGTATTCGAGTGAGCAGGCTAAGACAACGACGCGAAGCATTGTTGAGCTCTATAGTAAAAACCCGAAGATTTTCTTCGAGGATTTTAAGAACTCAATGATCAAAATGGGGAATATACAACCACTCATGGGATCTGTTGGTGAGATTAGGAAGAACTGCGGGGTGGTTAATTCATAATTCATAGATTTGTATGATTTTAAGATTTTGTAATATAATTATGAATAAATGGATTGTGGTTTTAGTTAAACATTCATGGGTTTTGGCTAAATTTTACTTGATTCATTTACAATGGAAAACGACCAAACTACCCTCCTTAATTTCGTAGTCTAGGGTACGGGTTGTCTTAGTTAGTCAGAGAGTCGAACCGCACACGAACCATAAAATTGTGTCAGCCACATGAATCCAAACACGATCCAACAAATTTTATTATTTTTTTTATGTGATATTAAAACTTTTAAATTATTTTTTTTATAGTAACCAAGTTTTAAAATTGTACCAATCAAGTCACTAAAGTTTTCTTTTTATTCTAATTCTACATATTTTACATGGATAACAAGTCATGTAGGTTTTTTTTATTTTTAAATACTTTGACAATGCAAAATATATTATAAAAATTAAGAAAAATAATTTTAAAATTGCGAAAAATTGAAAAAAAATCTGGAAAATTGCAACAAAAAAAAATCCCTTTTTTTTTTTTTGCATTTTTTCAGATTTTTTTTTTCACAATTAACTTTTTTTATCTTAAATTTTTACTAATTTTGTCAATTTCAAATAAATATTTTGCAATGTCAAATTATTTAAAAAAAACCTACAAAACCTACTATCCAATTAAAATATATAGCATTAGAAAAAAAAAATTAGTGACCTGGTTGGAACAAAAGACTTATGAGTGACCTAATTATAACAATTTCAAAACTAGGTTACTATTCTATAGAGTAATCCCTTTTATAAAAATAAATAAGTTAAACAGGTCAACCTGCAAATCGTTGTTCAATTCAAACACGACCAGTTTAAATGAACGTGTCCATGAGTTTGGGCCGAAAGTGACCCCGCCCGTTTACAATTTCAAATTTTGGATCTTTCAAATAATTTATTACTTTGAGTTGATTATTTCTTTGGTTACAATTTCAAAGGCAATGTGCAAGCCAAAAACATTCATTATTCATCTAATACACAAACAACCAAGCACAAGAACTCAAATATCTTCAAACTTCAACCAACCGAGCCCGAACCACATTCTTCATACACGGGCTTAAGAAAGCCCCTTGACCCGTCCGGTCTCAGTGTCTAGATCAATGTCATAGAAGCACGGTCGTGTAGGAAGCCCAGGCATTGTGCTCATTGTCCCAACCAACGGGTATATAAAGCCAGCACCAATGCTCCCCCTAACGTCCCGAATTGGCAACACGAACCCTGATGGAGCCCCCTTTGCCGATGCATTGTCGGAAAATGAGTATTGTGTTTTTGCCATGCATATTGGCAAACCCGAAAAGCCTTGTTTGGTATACATCTCAATCTGTTTTTCCGCCTTCAAAAAAGAAAATAATATTAATAACCGTTATTAATGATATCTGTCGCGTATTTGAGTAGAGTTTAGTTGGTTTATAAATCATAGAGTGAGTTACACTTCGTGTGTTTTAACTATAGGTCAGCTAGCAGGTTGTGTTCTATAACATGTTAACACTAAAATCTGAATTATTATTTTACATTTGAAAAATGATGATAAAAAATGTGAAAAGGTAGGTATATAATATATTACTTAACCAGACAAATGAAAATTGAAAATAGATAAATTATAAAAAGTATATATATGTAAAAATAAATAAGTTGACTAATTACTTTTAACTTTTTAAAAATAGTATAACATAAAAGTGATTAAAGAGTAAAAGATATAAAAATATATATATAGAAAGTTGTAGGGGTAAAATTGTCATTTTATAAAAAGTTAATAGAAAATCTAACTTCTGTTAATGTGCTGCAAATTTTCAAATAAGTGATGTTTATTTGTAATTACTGAAGTTAAAGCACCCAACCTGCAAAGTGCAAGCTGATAAGAACACAAAGTATAAGTTACTCTAAATTAATACCTGTTCTGAGTATTCAACACCACTAGCACCATAAGATCTTGCAATGGCTTCTATCTTCTCTTTGATACTTATATCCAAAGGATACAAAAACTTCAAAGGTTGCGTTGCATTTTCACAAGCTTTTTGGACCGCGATTCCAAGGTCAACCTGGTGACAAAATGGACAATTTGCAGTAAGTTAACAACACAATGATATTAACATTTGAGTGTAAGATAATAATATAACTAACCGCTCCTTTTCCACCATGGGCATGATGAGTGCAAAGTACAGCATCAAAAGCACCAGCTGCAAGTGCAGCATTCTTAACAGCAGCTATTTCTGCATCAGTATCAGTTGAAAACTTATTAATCGCCACAACAACATTCACACCATACGCCTTTGTGTTCTGAATGTGTCGGGCCAGGTTCACGCACCCTGCTTCCACAAGGCCCACATTTTCAGTAACATAAGCCCGGTCAAGCGGCTTGCCAGCTGTCACCAGTGGGCCACCACCATGCATCTTTAAAGCCCGAATAGTCGCTACAATAATCGCACATTGTGGTTTTAAACCACTATACCGACATTTAATATTCATAAACTTTTCAGTTCCTATATCAGAACCGAACCCTGCTTCGGTAACAACGTACCCGCCGGGCCCCACTAGCTTTAACGCGATCTTGTCAGCTACTATAGACGAGTTCCCGTGAGCTATGTTGGCAAACGGGCCTCCGTGGACAAGGACTGGGGTGCCTTCAAGGGTCTGCATCAGGGTTGGGTGGATGGCGTCTTTCATGAGAACAGTTAAGGCCCCACCGAGCCCGAGATCGTCAGCAGTCACGGGCTCGCCTCGTTTACTGTTCCCGATCACCATTTTCCCGAGACGTTCTCGCATGTCGGATAATGATGTAGTGAGGGCCAAAACCGCCATTATTTCACTAGCAACCGATATGTCAAAGCCCGTTTCTCGCACCATTCCCTTCTCATCTGGGCCTTGGCCCACGGTTATTTTCCTCAAGAACCGGTCGTTTACGTCCATGACCCGCCTCCAAGTGATGCTGTCCGGGTCAATGTCGAGTCTAGCAAACTTGTTGACTTCTTCCGGGGTCAAATCTTCGGGTTTTGTTTTGGTGATATTGAGCTTTTTTAAGCGTCTAAACATGATATCGTTGAACTCGCGGTTACCTTCTTTGTTTGGTGGGCATAAGCGGTTAAGCAGGGCAGTGTCTTTTTGTGTGTTTTCATGAAAGATTCGGGTGTCGATGGCAGCGGCTAGAAGATTGTTTGCAGCGGTGATTGCGTGGATGTCACCGGTCAAATGAAGATTGAACTCGTCCATTGGGATGACTTGACTATAACCGCCACCGGCTGCACCGCCTTTGATCCCAAATGTGGGCCCTTGTGATGGTTGTCTAAGGGTGGTGACAACCTAACAGCATAGGTGACAATCAAGAATGTGATCATGTTCATTTAAAAGAAACTTACAACATAACAACTGAAATTGCTAGTATGTTTATGGTTCAAGAAATATGATCAAATCTTTAAAGAATGATAATGAGAGGCAAACAAAAACACAATGCATCAAAAAAAAGTCAAAATCAAGTAAAAATGTTACCTTTTTTTATCAAGAAAGCTACAAAAAATGTAAAAAATCAACTAAAAATGTTATCTTTTTATCAAGAAAAGCTCCAAAAAAGGTCAAAATAAGGTAAAAATGTTACCTTTTTTTATCAAGAAAGCTACAATAATGTAAAAAATTAACCAAAAATGTTATCTTTTTATCAAGAAAAGCTCCAAAAAAAGTCAAAATAAGGTTAAATTGTTACCTTTTTTATCAAGAAAGCTACAAAAATGTAAAAAATATACTAAAAATGTAATCTTTTTATCAACAAAAACTCCAAAAAGGTCAAAATAAAGTTAAAAATGTTACCTTCTTATCAAGAAAGCTACAAAAATGTAAAAAATCAACTAAAATGTTATCTTTTTATCAAGAAAAGCTCCAAAAAGGTCAAAATAATGTAAAAATGTTACCTTTTTATCAAGAAAAGCTCCCAAAGCTTGACAAAGACCAACAGTGGTAGTAGATTTGCCTTCTCCAAGAGGGGTTGGAGTGATTCCTCCAACAACAACATAGTATCCATCTTGTCTGTCTTTAAGTTCATCAAACACAGACAACAAAACCTATATTTTCACATACCCAAATCAGCAAAGACAAATAATCTTATAAAAATCATAAACCTACATCATTACAAACAACAAAATCTTGAATTTACACACACCCAAATCATTAAATCAATCACACAATAACTCAGTCCAGAAAAGATCAATACTTTATAAGTTTTTATTACAAATGAAACTTAGTACTTCCCTCAAATAACTAATCTAATAATTTGAAGTTTAGTAAGAAAGATGACACTTTGGAAATCAAAGGAGTATTGCATTCATTAATAACATACTCAAATCATAACATCAGTCACAAAGTCACTGCAAATATTTTAACAAAAAGATTGCATCTTTCTAAACATTTAGATCAATCCCATCAACACCCAATAGTCTTTAAATCCAAATCACTAACAAAACAGGATTAAAATAATATTCAACTGCAAAAAGCTGATACCTTTGCCTTGTATTTGCCATAAAGATCATAATGATCAGGACTAAGATGAAGATCCTTAGCAATCTCAGAAATATGCAGAGGAACAACAGAGTTTGCAATATCTATATCTGCTGGAACGGGAGACACCACTTGCAGTTTTCTTGCAGTCATTTGTTTTCTTGAAGATGTTGGATTTTTAATGGGATTTAAGTCACCAATCTGATCTGGTGTTTATGTCTGTGAATAAGATGATGATGATGATGATGATGATGATGATGATGATGATGATGAACAAGCAGAGAAGTGTGGACCTTATCTGTGAGTGGTGGTTTAAAGGTTTAAAAGTCTAAGATCAGTGAACCAGTGAGTTTTAGTGGAGCCCTAGCATGACGCCAAATTGCCTGTGAATATCTATCAATTTACTATGATTATATTGTTTTATAATTATTTGAATTTATTTGGGGTACATGTGACAAATTGCCAACGTGGTTTTTTAATATTAAAAAGCATAAAGGTACTATAGAAAGCGTTTGTTACATTTTTGTAACTGTACTGCCTTATTTAAACTATTTTTTAAGCATCCAATTTGTTTTGCATTAATTTTTTATTATAAAGTTAATACAGGTTTAGAAAATTTTAGAATTCTTTTGGGTTTTGTATTTTTTAATTTATCAAGTTTAAAAGTTAATACAAGTTTAGAAAACTTTTTAATTCTTGAATAACTCTTAAAAAAGTTAACTTGTAAGACCATTTGAAGTGAGACGTTACGGGTGTCTCAAAGCGCCCCCAACCGCCACCTCTCGGGGCTTTTTGGGTTGGGGCTCTTGTTACAATGTACATATTGTTCTTTATTTAAATCCTTTAACCAATCAAATTTATTGTCACAAACTTTAACCAATCACACATTATTTAATTTATATTATAATAATTAAGTAATGATTAGATGAGCTCAATCCATTACAGTCATTTTTAATAACTTCATAAAAACTCCATTCATTACACAATAGAATGCATGAGTGACAAAATTTAATTTTATAAAATAACATAAAAACTCTTTGTGGCATCAACTTATTCATAAATTAAAGATGCATTTGGGTTTTCTTTATGTTCCGGTATATTTGTATCAAGATGATTACGTTCCTAATTATTAATTTTTATTTTTTTTTAAAGATTGGACGCTTCAACAACTATTGTTGTGTATTTTTTTTATAATATCAATATTAAAAAAAGAAAAGAGGACATTCACAGAAGCAAGACCCCGTGTCAAGTTCAAAGTAAAACATGAAAAACTAAACCATGGGTACCTTTTTTCAACTTAATACATAGCTGTTTTTTCAAAGAAATACATTATATGCTTTTGAATGATGCACCAAAATATTTTTATATTTTTAGGATTAGGGCCTTCTAATAATAATCCATATAATATGAATATATGATAACATCCACACCCTGTCTGTGTATGATATGTTTTGTCCAATTGTTTTGTATTCTTAGTAATTTGCTTACACAAGCATATCATGTTCTCTATAGTCTCTACCCTAATAAAAATATAATAAATAATGAAAAAGAAATAAAAAGTATAAAAAATATTAGTGATTTCGGTGGACAGTGGTTCTGGCTAGGGATGAGCATTTTGTCCCAAATACTCGTATTTGTACTCGTACTGGTACCTGTATATGTACACGTACCCGTACCGATTTAGCCTATTCGGTACGGGTATTGGTACTCATTTTTGTTGAATTTTGGTACGGGTACATTTGGTATTTTGTATCTGTTTGGATTATATAAAGGTTTAATTGAGATTCTTCATATTTAATATATAAAATAAATCTTCCAACCATGTTATTATTGAACAAGTATCAAACGTTTATTCAAAATTAAATAATATAACATCCAAGACACGAACCAACAAACAAATCACTTAAAATCGTCGACCGAGTTAGGGTTCTTCAATACTATCGTATCATTAAATCGATAGCCAATTTGGTACATGTATTAATTTGGTACCCGCCACGTACCTATGCAAGTATCGATACCCGGACTAATTCAGGTTGTTTGTTACTTATACTGGTATCGGTTTCAAGATTGTTAAAATTTTGGAAATAAAAAAGCAAAGTGGTACAAAAACGGGTATTGTACCAAAATACCTGTACCAATACCCGTACTCGTAACATACCGAAAAATTTGGTACGAGTATTGGTACGTGTTTTTATTGATTTTTGATACAAGTACGGGTACGGATACGAGTATTGTCCCACGCTCATCCCTAGTTCTGGCCCATGTTTAGTGGGCTAGCCCATTAAGTTTTAGCCTAGAAGACAACCCACATTATTGGAAGGCTCCTAAGTCCTTAATAGACAGTAGAGGTGAACAAAACCGGTGTTTTTTCAAGCCTAACCGGTTTGGTCAAAATCGGTTTGACTCAATCCGTCAAAGGTACATTAAAACAATGTTGGAGCATTCTTTTAAAATGAAAAGTGTACACTTTACCAAAATATTCACAAAGCAAGCAATCGATAGTTTTGTGTCTTCATATGAATTATGTTTATAATGTCTTTTGTACATGGTTTATAAGTTGCAAACGAAACATTTTAACAGACATACTTCACATTCGATCCAACTCACCCGATATCAGTCGTGCTGATTTTATAGAAATTTTGGGTTCTAGTTTGTTTGGTTCAATCCGGTTTCTACTCAATACATAGCCATAATTTATAAAATTTTAAAAGATATTACAAAAATTAAGAAATGATATAAAAAGAATAAAGAGCCAATTCTGTCATTTATTTTCTAATTTTTTTTTAACAAATTTACAAACAGGACAATACCAAAAGGTAAAATATATTCAACATGTTATACTATTAACTAAACGCATAACAAATTCCAGTTTGAGTTCTTTAATTCAAAACTTTCTTATTTTATTTCTTTTAAACACTACAAACGAAAACACGGACCCCTATTATCTCTCTCTCTCTTCTAAACATTTCCTTAAACTTTAAGCGATGTGCTTTAATTTAAAAAAAAAAGGTGTATGATCATAAATAAGTGCTTGAAAATGAAGATAAGATATTAATGAGTATTCAATGGTCTCAAAGACCAAACATTCAAAATTATCATATGGACAATAAAATATTCAATGGCCTATGAGTTGATTTCTATTTTTCTTTTTTTAAAGAAAAAAAACTTAAAAACATATATATTTTATAAGAAATACTTAATTATGAAATATTTAACTTCGAATGAATATGGCATACTATACAGATATATGAGTATAAAGAATACATCGGTACAATTTTCTATATTTTAAGGCTTTGTACCAGTTTTAAAGACGTGATTATAATGATAACGCATTTCATCTAAGTATAAATTATAATATAACACTAGTTATTATTGTATAACCATAAATAAGAATAGCTTGAAAATGAAGATAAGATGACAATGAGGATTTATTAGTTTTGAAAACCAAATATTCAAAATTATCAAATGGACCATACTACAACAAAAATGCATATCTTATGAAATCTCACTAATAACAATGTTAGTGTAAATTCAATGAGTTAAGAGTTGTTTTTCTTTTTCAATGAAGAGATTGCATATATACCATTGTATGTGCTGAAAATTCAATGAGTTAAGAGTTGTTTTTATTTTTCAATGAAAAATTCAAAAACAAGTGCATTTTGTAAGAAAAAACATGATAATCGTGTAGTAGTGAAAATATACAAAAAGCAAATATACAAGCATAGTGAAAATATACAAGTGCATTTTTCAATGAAAAATTCCTTTGAATGAACATGTCATACTATAAAGCAAATATACAAGCATAGTGAAAATATACAAAACGATTTCTTATATTTTTATGACTTTGTATCAGCATTAAAGACATTAATAATAGCATATATTATCACTATAAATGCAAATATTATATATAACACATAGTTATTATCATAAAAATATATTATAAACAAATTTATTGTGATCATCTTTTATTTTAATAAAAAATTGATTGTAACGTAACAACTTGTGCACAATAAACAATCACTAATTTGGTCTAGTAGTAAAGGTGTATGGTCTTCAACCAAAAGGTTATAGTATCTAGTCTCACCTGAGATATAGTGAAATTATTTTGTCAGTGATCTCTAGTCTAATTGGTTAGAGTGTGACACCCAAAAACTTTCATTTAAAAGGGAAGATATTGGGTTCAAGTTCGCTTGAGACAAAAAAAAATTGGGGGCTAAAGTTAGATAAGCAGGTTTTCTCATCTATTGATGGTGTTTTCTCCTAAGGATGGAACAAAGATGACCGTGTGGATCAGTGGCCCGTCAATGATCTGAATTGACCGTTAAAAAAACTCGTGCACAATGAAAACACATAGGTCATTCCCACATCACATATGTTATCTGGACACCATATGAGCCTATATGACTCGTATAGGGCTATACGAGTCGCACATGTACAAAAAAATTTCATTTTGTATCGGAAAGTTTCAGGTGTTTGAAGCCTCTATGGCCCGTATAGTGTCTATGCAGCTCGTATAGATTGAAAAAGTTGTCATCATGTTCTCTCCGTACATTAGTCAGTCATGTGAAAAGTATACGACTCGTATATCCCCTATACAAGTTGCTAACGTAGCAGGGGTGGTTTTTGAATATGACTAGCAAATGAAAATCCAAAAAAAATAAATTCAAAACAAGACAAAAGCAAACGACCATAAACATTTGTACATTTAAAATCTTAGCTGTTAAACACAAATCATAAATCCCAATATTTATTTCCATTTCAACCGTCCCACAATCTTTCATTAATTGAATGAAACCTGGGATTTCAAATCTTGTTCTGACCCATTTCATCAAAACCCTAACTTTTTAATGGGTTTCTTCAATTTGGATTCTGGGTATTAAAAATCCCATCTGGGTTTTGCTGTTCTTGGTCAGTTCTTGCTTCTTTAACTATCTTTATCAATCTTTATCTTTTTTCATCTGGGCATGTTTAATTTGATGATTTTGATGTGGGTTTGCTGTTTCAAGAACTGAAACTGCTAAATACGTGATCTTTTTAGGGTTTTGATTAGAATTTTGGGTTTTTTTTAAAGTTAGATAGTTTAAAGATTTGAGGGTTTTATTGTAGATTAAGGTTTTATGTTGAATATATTGTTAAAAATTAAAACTTGCTGCATTTGTATAATTGTATATGATAGTCAATTTAGGTATATATTTTTCAATTTTCATACCATGTGTAGATTTGTTTTATGAAATTAAAAGAAATTATATCGCGAATGTGATGATGATTTTGGTTTAATTACGACATTTAGGACTGAATCGAAGGTCACCCGATATCAAAAGTATGGCTCCTGGAGGTAATATTTATGAAGATGATGCCACTGAATCATGTGCTGATTATGGTAGCCTTAGATTATGCGGTCCTGCTGGTGGTCGGCTCGGGATGGCGTCAAACAGTGGTGTTCAGGAGTTACTCAAGTGTCCCGTGTGTGTAACCGTGATGTGCCCACCGATTCATCAGGTATACGTTTGTAAGTTTGTAATCAATTGTGTATGTAATGTTGTAATTAATATTGTTTTATGTAGTGTCCAAACGGGCACATGATCTGTGTCATGTGTAAAACGAAAGTGCAAAATGTTTGCTTGATGTGTCGGGAAGAGCTCGGAAACATAAGGTGTTTGGCGTTGGAGAAAGTCGCGGAGTCGATCGAGTTGCCTTGCAAGTACCAGTGTTACGGGTGCCAAGATATTTTACCGTATCATAACCGAATGAGGCACGAGAAGAATTGCAAGCACCGGGGGTATAACTGTCCTTACGCAGGTGTGGAATGCCCCGTCACCGGTGACATCCCGTTCATCGTTTCACATCTGAAAGCCGATCATAACGTCGATATGCACGACGGGTCTAGTTTCAATCATCGTTATGTGAAACCGAATCCTCATGAAATCGAAAACGCTACTTGGATGTTAACTGTCTTTAACTGTTTTGGGTACCAGTTCTGCTTGCATTTTGAAGCGTTTCATCTCGGGAATGCACCTGTTTACATGGCGTTTTTGCGGTTCATGGGTGATGAAAATGATGCAAATAAGTTTAGTTACAGTCTCGAGGTTGGAGGTAGTGGGAGGAAAATGAAGTGGCAAGGGGTCCCGAGGAGCATTCGTGACAGTCATAAAACGGTTCGTGACAGTCTTGACGGGTTGATTATTACAAGGAATGTGGCTTTGTTTTTCTCGGGTGGAGATAGTCGAGAGCTGAAGCTGAAAGTGTCGGGCCGGATATGGAAAGAACAGTGTTAGAAGTTTGAGTTTGAAACAAGAACAAGTGATTTGTATGCAACAAATTTACATTACTATGTGATCTTTGGTGTACACAAATCACTAAAGAGAAATGTTTAGTTTAATATAGACAAGATATTTACATTTGATTTGTGAGTTTATTACTTGGTTTATTTTGCACATGAGTGGTCTAGTAAAATTTTAATCTCCAGGGATATAAATGGAATTTACTCTTTATTGTTACTGAGATAAAATCCATCTTGTTATACTCATCAAGATACAAGTTTTAATATTAGGCTCCCAAATGTTAACATAAATAAAATAAACTTATCTGTTAAAGATCTTGTAAAATAATATTATTTCTGCAACAATATGCACCCCTATTTCTTAAAGATTAATTAATAACAAACATAGACATGTGGGGATAAAAACAGCAGGAACATAAAACATTCCAAAAAGTAGTTACATAAAGATTCATATATATATATATATATATATATATATATATATTTAATTATGTTTTACAAACAACAAACATCAGACTGACTTAAATCCTCAAATCATTTCTTACAAAATAGTCACTAAAAAGACAGATTACAACCAACACATTATCCAACCATTTGTCCATGATTTTATCATGACACGGTTCTTCCATAGCAAACACAAGCAAGATACAAGTTCTTCGCCCACTTCTCCTGCAAATCTCAAAACCATGACACATGTAACGAATCAGAAGGCGCGTCTATGTTGACTATTTTACCAAACTTTTGAAACAAAATAACTGACCTTAACATGTGTGCTTGGAAACTGTGATGTGCGCAAAGTTTCTTGCGTTTCATCACCGGGCTTGCGACGGGGCACACTCAAAATAAGTGCGGTTTGATCCCATGTGGCGGCAGTTGATGTGATACGGTAACCATTATCCCACCGCCTATGTATACCCTCACTCGGGTAAAGAAAATCAAGCTCCACCACCTACAAAACACAACCCGTCACTCGCAATATTGTTTCTTAAAATATTAAAAATTGTCTACAAATGACCTGATGTTACCTGATCACTAAATCCAGCATTGCGAGACATTACAATACCCCAACGGGTCCCGGCTGTCGCCATGGAGGTCACATGAAACCCTTCCCTCCATTTTTTATTAATCCATTTGAACGGGAACGAGTCGCTAACTTTGTAAGACTGTTGAGAATACGGGGTCCCTGCATATGCCAATTATTATTTATAAGTTATAACCGAGAGACAAAAGTTAAAAGTTGTGGTAAACAAACCTTTAGACATGATCACAAGAGAGCTTCCATTATTAGCACCAGCAATGGAACTGATATAATAGTTCTTCTCCCATTGTTCCATAATCCATTCCTTGTGTAAGAAGAAAGGTGACAGCTCATAAACTTGGCTAGTGAAACCAGTCCCGGCATCCATTATTAGGGCCCACAAGTTGGAGCAAGATGCAACAGAACTGATAAGTAAACCATCCGCGTTTCCTCTTTCAACGTGCTGGCTTAATCTTGCATCTGCAACATTGTAATGATACCTAATGCAGAACAAACAAAGATATTATAACTTTATAAGAGATCATGTAGTTATTATATAAGTTTTGTAGATAATAGATACAAAATAATAAACCTCTGTTTCATTGGTAGCCTCGCGTTATAAATTGAAATCCACTGTGTTGCAGGAACGCCCATACGGATTTTCTTTGTGGGTTGACCTTCGTCTTCCTCATCAAGATTCAATCTTCCCCGTTTTTGACCAACTTGAAATATAATCTAACGTTATACAAAGTAAACAATTAGAATACTGGATATAATATAAATGAAAATATAACAATACTAATGATATTTATTACCTTTTGAGCACCATCTGTGTTTATCGGTCTAATGGCGGGATTGGGACCGATCAGTCCCTCAAACAAAGAAATTAGCTTGGAATAATTAGGTTCTTCATCAAACTTCATATTCACAACTATCTCCAAAAATTGCCTTACGGGTGCAGGACAAAAACAGCACAACACTTCAGGAGAAGTGCTCATTTTCTTCTTACAAACTAGAAATGATTTATTGTCACCCTGAAAAACATAACCGCCTGTGAATATGGTAAACAGCGGATAGAAGATGTTAACATATATCAAATTGAAATATACCTGATACCCTTGCCATGGAAGCCTGCCACGGTGAAGGAATATGAGTGTATATGCAAGAGATTCAAGATCATCTCTTCTAGAAGCAGTCCTTCCTAAATGTGCATGCACACTAGCATATCTAACTGTACCCCTGATATCAAAGAAACATGAATATTGTGTGTGTTACATAAGTGAAACTTCATCAAAATTGTGTAACTGATAATAAGAATATGATATTCACCTGAACATGTCGGGTCGTTGATCATAATCAACATGTTGACCATTGCCACTCTCGCGCCATTTTGTTGCTACATTTAATGTAACCGTGAAAACATTTAAAAATAATGATACTAATAAAAGTTCAAATCTTTTAAAGTGAATTAAGATTTCTTACCGAGTCCGAGGTCAACAAGAAATAGTTTCTTTTCTTGAGATGTTGATGGCTGGCCAAGTAAAAAGTTCTCAGGCTTTACATCTCCATGGACATAACTAAGAAACAGAAATTATTTAACATAATGGCATAATGAGTATGTGAAAAATTCCAATTTGAAAAGTGGTGCATACCCTCTTGCATGCATCTTGTCTAAGATTGACAAAGCCTCCACAGCTATACAAGATACCATTTCAGATGACATCCTGGAAATTTGACAAGTCAACAAACGAAATACACGGGTTAAAGCAAAAATACGATGGGGCAAGGACTCACGATTGTCCTGAAGAATTCCAAACGTCCCATAAACTAGGTCCAAGCATGTCCATAACCTGGATGAGTGAAAAAGACATTAAGACAGCATTTTTATAAATTTATAATGTTTTTATAATGTTGTATCAGTTTTTATAGTTCACAATGGGCAAAAGAAAGTTGACGATCATACCATTACATAGTACTCTCCTTGTTTTCCTTTATAGTGTACTTTAGGCACACCATGACTGCCACCTAGAGTGCTGTTTTGACCAAAAAGGACATCAATTACTTCCAACTTCAAACGAAAAATACATTTATCATTACTATGAATCTATAACAGATCAGAAAACAAACACATACTTGTAAACTTGCCACTCGTATGGAGGTCCATAACTGCAGCCTTTGCTGTTTCTATGCTCAAATTTAATAGCTACCTCCGTAGCCCCGGGGCCTGATATCCGTTCAGTTCCACCAGAAACACGACGACCTACAAACACTTGACCAAATCCACCTTTCCCTAACTTCCTCTCAACCTTATATTGTGGTGATCCACCTACTTGAACCTGCAAAATCAACCAATCAATGATACATGATATTAAAAGATGTTCTAGTATTGTATAATTTGTATTCAAATGATCAATTGAAATATTCAAACAGAATCGGCAATAAAAACTCCACAAAGTCTTTCTAAAACTTAGCTTCTAAGGTCACATTAGATCATCATTTAACAAAAGTGTAACATATTAATCACACCACATATCTAGATTCTAAAGCATAACCAAGCAGAAATGAAACAATTTAAACATTTCAAAGCAACTTTTCTCTCAACGTACCGATATAGATTCTATTATAAAGAAGCTGTGTTCGAAATAAAACATTTTAGTACCGTTCGGTTCCTCACGGATACCAACCGAAACACATAGGTGCCAATATTATCACAATCATCAGCATCGATATTCGTTTTATTGTTTTCGGTTGACGTAAAACACGTGTCAATATTACTTTAACCATATCACAACTTTATTTTCTAGGTTACCTGACACAACTTTTATGTAATTAAACCACTGGAAACAACGAATCATTAACTCGCAGCTTTATGTTTGTACCTTTTAGGTATGATATTACTGTAAACATTATTAAAAGCTTAACTTATAAATTCGCATTAGATCATCATTAACTAACATCAATTAAACATTTCAAGCAAATAACCAAAATTAAAACATATAATAATAATAATAATAATAATAATAATAATAATAATAATAATAAGTAAGAAGACATTTATACCCTATCCGGAAACGGAGCAGTATTCCCTTCTTCCTCCTGACCGGTAACCTTATTCGCACTCAATCCGCCACTCGCATCCGCCATCGTCTCAACAACCGCCGCCGCCGCCTCACGCGCCGCCGCAGCTCTTGTCTTAACGCGACCAGCTGCCAACCGATCCGATCGCTTGTTAACCTTGGGCTTTTTATCGACTACAGGTGAAGCACGGGCACGGCGGACTCCACTGCGCAGCTCCGGCATTGTTTATCCATTAAATTGGCACATGAAATTGAAACCCTAGGTTGATTTGATTGAGTAATTGGAAGGTGGAATTGAAGGTATTGATTGAGAATTTGGAATTTAGGGTTTGGATAAGATGGATATAGATACAGGATTCTGTATGTATCTATGTATGTATATTGTGTTTTAGGTCAGAGAGACTCAAGGGGGTTGTTGTTCTTCATTGTCCAGAAAGATATTTTGGTTCCGTAGAAATATTATTATTGTTATTATTATTATTATTATTATTATTATTATTATTAAAACAATAAATCATGTAAAAATCACCAAAATAACCTATCATCTGAAAAAAAGCCAAAATGAATAATAAAAAAAAGTCTGGATTGAAGGATATGTCTGGATTAAAAAAAAGTCCAAACCATTAACCGGTTAATATGCTAACCGGATTTTTACGAGAATTAACCGGTTAGACCGGTTTTTCAGGTCGGATAGTAACCGGTTAGACTGGACCGATTAATAACCATAAAAACCCGACTTGTAATAAAATATAATAAAAAAAATCGGTTAACTGGTTTATAACCGGTTTTGAAATCAATAATATAAATCGGTTACTAACCGGTGGTTGGGATCGGTTAGTAACCAGGATTGGATCGGCTAGTAACCGGTTATGAAATCGGGTACAAACCGGTTAACTGGTTTCTGTGTGCACCTCTAGCTGTAGGGGCTTCTTTGATAACGGGACCTATAGACGGATCAACAATTTGCTGACACGTGACATTTTTAAGAGGAAACGTCTACCTAAATGTCTTGTAAGGGGAAACGCCTTAGCCTTAGCCTTAGCCGTTAAGTGGAGGTAGTGTTTGAGCCCTAGATACTACAACGTCTAGGCAGAGCCACTTAAGCCGAAGGAAACGTCTAGAGCTTTTTTTAGACGTTTTCCTTTTACAAGCGTCTACGTAGCCGTTTCCTCTTTAAAAATGTCACATGTCAGTAAATTATTGATTCGTCTGTGAGTCTGATTATCAGAAAAAACCCTTACAGACCAGATGTTTCGTTTGTGTATCGCCTCTGAAACTCTCGTGTTATTTTAAACCCATACCACCCTGACTTTTCCCATATTTGTTTTGGTTTGTTTCACATGATAAATATTCATTTAGGTGATTTTACCAATATGAAATTCTTAAAAACTTTTGGTTGAGTTCACTTTAGTTTAAAAGAACATGATCCACATATCTTACCACCTTTAAAAGTACAAAGAATCGTGTCACACATGATTCGCACATACATAATTGAAGAAACGTGGATCGACTTACTAGGGGACGATCAACTTTCCTCGGGTACGAATGTGCTATATCACAAATGGTTTCCCGGAGTATGAATTCTTCCACCTACAAAACGAGCAACACCGTGAACTTACCCCTCAGAAAGGGACAGAGGGGTCCTCTTTGGGGTAACCCTCCGGTGTGAGAATAAGATATTGTAGGAGAAGATAATAATAATCTGAAAGTGAATAAGGATTTAGAGTGTATTTTCTTGCTTACCTCCCACTGTGGAGGTGGTGGGGGTATTTATAGTATTAGGGTTTCCAATGATTGGGCTCAGACCTAATTAGGGCCCTTTTTGGCCTCCTCATATTGCTTCGCGCCACGTGTCCTTAGGACACCTGGTGCTTTTTCATTGATTATTCTCTGACCAAGGTGTTTCACCTGACCCATGTGCAATCACGTGGTAGCACATGGGCTTTGCTGAGTTGTCCACCCTTCATTGGCAGCTGTCAACATCAGCATATTCTTTATTCCTTAAAGGATACCTTCTGGAAGGTTGTCTGATGAGCACAATCATGGTTGTCCTTATCCTGATTTGGATAAGGACGTGGCTGACTGTGTGCATGTGTGATATGCGCCTATCCTGGGGATGCGCGAGGTCTTCTCTTTATTCTCACGCGCAGATGTTTCATGCGCAGATGTGATATGCGTGAGCATATGTGATATGCGCTAAGCGCAGATGCGCCACGCGCAGATGTGATATGCGTGAGCATATGTGATATGCGTTGCGCGCAGATGCGCCACGCGCAGATGTGATATGCGTGAGCATATGTGAGATGCGCCACGCGCAGATGTGATATGCGTGAGCATATATGATGCGTGGGCATATGTGATGCGTGAGCATATGTGATATGCGCCACGCGCATAGGTTTTGGCTTTGCGTCTTCATGACATCCTGATTTCAAGCCTCTTGTCTATATCTTGTGGGTTGACCCGCTCCGCTCGATGTCAAGGCGGGTGCATGCCTCTTCAAGCCCCCCCAGTCTAATGTGTGTCTTGTCTCGCGCGAGCGAGGTAAGATAGATATTAGACTTAATGGTTTGCTTTTTTTAATAGGGTTTATCTTTTCTTTTTTTATTTCTCACAAGTGCGTTGCGCGAAATTCTATCCTTTTGGTTGAAATGAATCGTCCATGTACGTGGTTGGTTGGTGCTGACATGCGTCAGAGATGGAGACGTTATGTGTCAGACTTTTCGTGTGCTCGAGGTGCTACAGTGGCCTTTCATGTCTCCTCATACAGTGTCAGGAACACGTGTCGCGCTCATGTTGGCCTGCACCTGCGAGTGGAGGCGCGTGAGCATAACTCTGGAGACGTTATGTGTCAGACTTTTCGTGTGCTCGAGGTGCTACAGTTGCCTTTCATGTCTCCTCACACAGTGTCAGGAACACGTGTCGCGCTCATGTTGGCCTGCACCTGCGAGTGGGGGCGCGTGAACTCTGATCGGTACCTGTTTCTTTCTCTCTCCTGGGCCTATAAAAGCAAGCCTTTTGAGTGGTTTTTTCTTCATATTCACTGTTATTTTCAAAGCTCTCTCCTTCAATTACCATTCCAATTAAGAGCCTTTGCCTTTTGCTTCCAGATTTCCGTGCTTAAAGTAACCGCTGTTTGATTCACCATTGTATGTCTGATAACCCAGACACCACAATCTTCGCCAGCAAACACCGTGTAAAATCATTAGTTATGTCCACTTTGAAGAAGACCGGCAATGGAAAACGGGCTGCCGAGGCCTCGTCGGAGGAGGTGGGGAAGAGCAAAACGGTGAAGAAATGGGATGAGATTCCCTGCAAACTGAAACAGTCTGATTTCGACAGCCTCGTCGCCTCTCAGGGTTTTCTCCCTGAGTACGGCCGTCTGCTCCCGGCGGCCGGGCAAACGGCGGCAGATCCGCCCACCGGCTATATCTCCTTATACTGTCACTTTTTCACTCACTGTAACCTTCGTCTCCCGATGACAAGGTTTATGGGTGCGTTGCTTCAGTTTTATGGGATTCACATATCCCAAGTCCATCCTTGTGGACTAGTGCGCATGACTCATTTTGAGTTCATGTGCAAAGCTCAGCGCGAGGAGCCCACCACTCGGCGCTTTCAATATTTTTACAAGCCAAAAATCCAAGATTCTTGGTTCTCATTCATACCTCGCAGTCAGAAGGTTAAGTGCTGCACTGTTTCCTTCAAAAGCCTTCATGACTGGTCTGAGAAATTTTTTTATATTAAGGCTGGTGTGATTCCCATCCGCATGACCATGCGCGCGATCACTTCTGCGCCCACGGATGAGAATGTTCTTAAGAACCCCACGGGCACGTGGGTTAACAAGTTAATTGCTGAACCATCCCCCGCCAAGAATATTTGCGAGGAGGCGCTGGTGGGGGTTGGTATGAGCAAGAGGTGGACCGACAGCGCGACTGAGCCTGTCATTCAAGTTGATGGCTTAGATGAGTTATTAGCTCATTGCATTATTTCTGCGCGAATATAATTTGTTTTGCTGATTTCATTTGTCTTGTATTATGCAGTAAGCAAGGAATATGTCCACGCCGCCTATGATGAGCATATGGAGGGTGGCTCTGTCGCGCTGGGCGCTGGGGAAGTTGTTTTCCCCGATCGCTTCGATGATATGTTCATCCCTGTTGATTTGGGATTTTGCTTTGACAGCGATGCGCCTGGTAAGCCTTTGTACTTATGCTTATGCCTTTAGAATACCAAATTTGGTTAACATTTCTGTTGCACGCATTGTAGATGCGCTCGAGAACTATGAGCTGGAGCTTGCGGAAGAGGTGGAGGAGGAAGAAGCTGAGGCGCCACAACTCAAGCGCAAAGCTAAAGGCAAAATTGGCGTAGGGGCCAGCAAAAAACAGAAGAAAAATGATGCCCCTGTTGCCCAGGATCTTCCTCCTACCCAAGCGAAAGGACTTGAGAAAACCAAGGGATTTACCTTCAAGTTTTCCTCGTCTTCTTTGCCTCGAGGTGTGGGCAGTCCTCCCGTCCACACGAGGTATGGTGCTGCCACCTCAGCTCTTCGCGCGGCGGACAAGGGAAGCGGCGCTGCGCCTGCTGTTTCATCTTCTCCAACAGGTATACTTTGCTTATATTTTGTGGTTTTATAAGCGTGATTCTGAGTTATTAATGAAGCTTTGTTCGCTCAAATGTTTGTAGAGCCGGCGACTTTGGTGGCTCAACCTCAGGCGCAGCAAGGTACCGAGGCTGCACCGAATGTTGCTTTGAAGTCCACTGTTTTACCCTCGAAAAGGGGGAAAATGGACTTCATGGCGATGCTCAATTCGCGGACGGCGGTGCGCCAAGGTATTTATTGTGCTTTGATTTTCTGATTTTTTCCTTTAGATCAAGTCATGAATAATTTCTCCTTGTTGGTTTTTTCATAGGAATTATAGCTGGCACACAAGCTACTGGCGGCACTGCTGGCGCCGGCGCCGGCGCCGTTGGCTCTGCTCCTGCTCCGACAAGCACTGAATCTCCTCTCATTGGGATTACTAAGGAGCAGGAGACCATTTTACGCGCTGATCTAACGGCGTCAAGATCTCCCTCACCTCCTCCTGCGCGCAGCCCTCCTCGCGAGACTGTTTTTGATTTTTTCAAGTCGCAGGAGAAAAGACCTGTTACAGAGGATGATGAGGAGGTCAATTTTGAAGATTTCGATGGCGGCCGCGCAAGCCCTGTAGCGCCACGAGATTTCGCGGCGCAGCCTTCTTCTCATGGGGCTGGCGCTGACTTTTCTGCCGGCTCTCCGCAGGTATAAGTTTGCTTTGCTCCGCTGTGCGGACTTCCAAATTAGTGTAGATAACTAAAACGTTTCTTTTGCGTTGCTTTGTGTTTGCAGGAAGCTGATCACATATACCGCCCGAGATGGAATATTACTGAGGATAGCTCATTTCAATCCATGGGCGTGTGTGAAGACTTCTGGGCTCACTCTGTGCCTCCGGCTGAAAGGAGGTTTCAGGAGGACCGCGCTCGCGTGGACTTGCTCAACGACCACCTTTTTGCTGGGTCTGCGTTTTTTGCCGCCTCCCAAGAGCTTCGCAATGATTATATAAAAGTGCGTGATGCCCTTGTGGAGGCCAAGCAAGAGGCTAAGGTTTCTGCTTGGAATCTTTCAGATGCCCGAGAGAGGGCTGAAAAGCTCCAAGCAGAACTTAGTGAGAACCGGGCAAGTGCCAACGCTGCCTTCGTGAAGCGCGGGCATGAGCTGCAGGCTGCGCGGGAGAAGCTGCAGGCGGCTGAAGCGGATGCGGCCAGGTACGCGCGCCGAGCGCGTGACTTGGAGTTGGAGGCAGAGGTGCGTGACCAAACTCTTGTGCAGGCTATCACTGACAAATCTTTATTAGAGAGTGAGGTTGCGCGCCTGAAGAAAGAGCTCGAAGCTGCGCGAGCAGAAAAGGATGAAGCCTTGGCGGCAGCATCGTCTGGTCGAGAAGAGCTCAATGCCGCACGAGCGGAAAGGAATGAGGCCTTGGCGGCAGCAGCGTCCGACAGAGAAGAGCTAAAACAGACCAAGGAAACTGTTGAGCTGTTAAACTCTCAGATTCCTGCTCTTGAGACGTCTGTTTCTTCCCTCGCGCAGGATCGCCAATGGCTAGTTTCACAGGGTATGACTCGTTGCGCTTATGCGATGAAATACTCAGACGAGTTTCAGACCCTTGTGATGGATTCAATGCTGCGTCGCGCTTGGTGGGTCGAGCTGAAGGGTTTAAGGATGGCTATGAATATGGCATGCTGAAGAAGAATCCATCCGACTACCCTTATCAGCTCGACGTTGTCTGCGCTGATATGGCCGAGGTGGGGGAGAAGTACTTGAATACTCCAATTCCAATCCTTGAGCAGGTATTTTAACCTTAACGAGTTTACCTTGACTTATTTTCCTAGTCTTTTGTACTCATACTTTTCCTTATGACTTGCAGATAGCCGCGCTTGCTGACCAGCCCGATCTCGGCGCGCTAAAGAAATTACTTGACGAGTGTGAAGGGACTGGTGTCAGCGATGATGGCGCGGGCAATGCTGCCTCTGCTGGCGGCTCTGGCGCGGCCAAAGGACCTACTCCTGACACTATCGTGATAGAAGATGACTCCATTCAAGACGAACAGCTTGATTATGGTAAATTTGGAGATGACGAGGGGCGGGCTGCGCCAGATGCTGAGGGAGGCAGTAATGATGAGGACGATGAAGAGGCTGATGTTGATATAGAGACTTGAAAAGCCCTCCATGTTTTTCTTTTTTTTTTTATTTTTGTTTGTAGTTTTTATCTCATCATTTTGTAAATTTGTAAACCTCTATGTTTTGGAATGAAATTTTGTTTTCCCCTTATTCGCATCTTGCGCATTCCCAATCCATCTCTTTATATTGCATGTGTTTGCTTGTTGAATATGAGATATGCTTGCATATTGAAATTTGAACAAGGTTGTAAGGAAATTATTTTACTTAGTCCTTGTCATATTTCAAGTTATTTTGCAATATTCTGAATATGCTGACACGTGCCTTGGCATTACATTATTCCTCCTTTGCGCGACATTATCGCGCATTTATTATAGGGAATTATGAATGAGTTTTTTAGCCTTTACGTGTCAGTATGTGCTACTCTGATATCCATTACAATCCCATGCGCGACCTCGACCTAAGACCTTAACAACTATGTTTTGGCATGTGCTTTGCCTTAGCTGTGCTTAGGTATTTTATGGTTTAGCTGCGCAGCATGTAGGACGGATGTTTGAGTAATTTGAGCTAAGGCTCATATTATTGGGCTAAGGCCCTGAGCTAAGGCTCATATTATTGGGCTAAGGCCCTGACGTTTTAGAGTTAAAACTCGTTAACGCGTTTGAGCTTGAAGCTCGCGCATGTATGTTTTACTTCGTTTTATTTTTAGTTTGATGTTAATATAATGTTGTCATGTTGCTCAAAATTAATAAAGGGAAGTGTGAAACATGTATGCAAAAGGTAATAGAACACACATTAAGAGAAAATAGCACGCATCATTATTCATAATGGCTTAAAGGGCCTTGATTACAAACTTGACAATTTTACATGAAACATTTTCTAAGCTGTGTTGCGTTCCATGTGCGCGGGATCTTCCTTCCATTCAAATCTTTAAAAGCGTATGCGCCTTTTCCCAATTCTTCTGAGACTTGGTAAGGTCCCTCCCAGTTGGGGGACATCTTTCCCGGGGGTATCGCGCGGCTAGCTTCATTGTTCCGAAGGACAAAATCGTTCTTCTTGAAGTGGCATTCTTTCACGCGCTGATTGTAATATTTTTCTAGTTTTTTCTTGTATTTGGCTTCACTGATGATAGCCGCCTCTCTGCGCCCTTCAAGTAAGTTGAGATCCAACCTCCTTTCGCGCTCGTTATCCGTCTTACTCATCATGAGCACTCTATAGGATGGGCATCCAATCTCTGCTGGAATCATAGCCTCCGTTCCATAGGTTAGGCTGAACGGGGATTCACCATTGCTGGTTTTGCTTAATGTCCTGTGCGCCCACAGGACATTAGGTAGCTCCTCGACCCATGAATGGGATTCTCCCTCCAACCTTTTCTTCAGCCCGTTCAGCAAGCTTCGGTTCGCGCGTTCCACTTGGCCATTCCCTTGAGGGTGGTATACTGAAGTGAAGACCTGGTTGATGCGCAATTCTTTGAGCCAACTGGATATCTTCTTGTCAGTGAATTGTTTGCCATTGTCGCTCACAATTTCCATGGGCAGGCCAAAACGGCATATGATGTGGCTCCAAATAAATTGCTTCATCGCCACGGCTGTGATTTTTGCCAGTGGCTTGGCTTCAACCCATTTTGTGAAATAGTCTACTGCCACTACCAAAAATTTTAACCGCCCTGGCGCTTGTGGTAAGGGACCCACAATATCGATTGCCCATTTGTGGAAAGGCCATGCAGAGGTCACCGGAATCAAGTTGTTCTTTGGCCGCATGGTGTTTGGCGCATAGCTCTGACACGCTTTGCATTTTTGGATCTCTTTTAACGCGTCCAAGTACATGCCTGGCCAATAGTAACCTGCGTTCATTGCCTTGGCAACCACCATGTGCGGGCCAGCATGTATTCCACAGATTCCCTCGTGTATCTCTCTGATCACATAGCTTGCTTCCTCGGCGTCTAAGCATTTCATGAGCGGTTCAAGATAAGAGCGTCGGTATAACGTACCATCAAGCAGTTCGTAGTTCTGCGACTTATGTCTTATCTTCCTCGCATGTGCGCGATCGTCTGGTACCTTTCCCTCCTTCAAGAATTCCATTATTGGAGTTATCCATGATGAAGGTGTTGTATGAATTACAAGGACAGACTTCGCTCCCACCGACGGGTTGCTCATTACTTCCACTCTGACATCTTTGCCGAAATGATCGAAGCTGGTTGATGCCATCTTGCTCAGCGCGTCGGCAGACTTGTTTTCACTGCGCGGAATATGTATGATTCTGAAGAAGTCAAATTGCTCGGTGAGTTTCTTCGCCTGTTCTAAATACAGAGGCATGGTGCTCTCCTTGGCATCATAAAGGCCATTGACTTGCGCTGCTACCAGGTATGAATCTACATGAGCCTCCAGCTTTTTAACTCCGAACTTGTGCGCGATGCGCAAACCAGCCAGCAGGGCTTCATACTCAGCTTCATTGTTGGTGCTTTTGAAATCCAACCTGATTGCGTAAGTATACTCATGATTTTCTGGATCCACCAGCTTGAGGCATGCGCCGGACCCTTCGTTGTTTGAAGCTCCATCAGTGAATAATCTCCAGACGTTTTCTTCATTATTGGGTTGCGGAGGGTCTACTTCGCGCTGAGCCTCTTCAACTTTTCCTTTGGGGATTTCTGCGATGAAATCAGCTAAGACTTGTCCCTTGATTGCTGGACGAGGCTTGTAGGTGATCGCGTGCTCCCCTAATTCCAGCGCCCATTTTGTCAGCCTTCCTGAGAGCGCGGGACGTCGCAAGACTTGCTGGATGTTGTAATCAGTCAGGACTTCAATAGGATGACCATTGAAATATCTGTGAAGCTTGCGCGACACATGTGTTAGTGATAGAACTAACTTTTCTATGATGGTGTAGCGCGTCTCAGGATCTGTCAGCACCCGACTTACATAATAGATTGGCGTTTGGATTCCCTTGCGATCCACCAACAATACTGCGCCGATGGCGCGCTCTCCTGCTGACAGGTACAACGTTAGAGTTTCGCCAGGTAGTGGAGCTGTGAGCGCAGGTAGATTTATCAGACATTCTTTTATCTCACTGAAAGCCCACTCGGCCTCAGGCGTCCACTTGAATTGGCTTTTCTTTAAGCAATTTCTCAATGTGTTAACAAATGGGGTAGATTTGCTTGCATGGTTCGCTAGGAACCTGTTAATTGATACCAATCTACCATTCAACTTTTGAACTTCCTTCATGGTGGATGGTGAGGGCATGTCAAGGATAGCCTCCACCTTCTCTGGGTTCACCTTGAAACCATCCTTGGTGACCATTACGCCAAGAAATTTCCCTTCTTCCACGCCGAATGTGCATTTGCTCGGGTTGAGCTTCATGTTTACTTCCTTTAGGCGCCGAAGGGTTTCTTCGATGTCTTTGAGCATTTGTTTTTCCTCCCTTCTCTTAATCACCAAATCATCCACATAGACTTCTAAGTTTCTTCCAATTTGCTCGTTGAAAACTGCGTCCATGAGTCTTTGATAAGTGGCTCCTGCATTCTTCAAACCAAAGGGCATTTTTGTGTAACAGAAAACACCCTTGTCAGTTCTGAAGGCAGTCTTGTCCTCATCTTGTGGTGCCATTTGAATTTGGTGATAGCCCTTATAGGCATCCAGGAAACATTTGAGCTTAAATGGCGCCACAGAGTCCACCTTCGCGTCAATGTTTGGGAGGGGGTAACAATCTTTTGGACACGCTTTGTTGAGGTCCTTGAAATCAATGCACATTCTCCATGACCCATTGCTCTTCTTTACCATCACAGGATTGGCTACCCATGTTTGGTATCGTATTGGGCGGATGATATTTGCGCGCAGTAGATCTTCTACTTGCTCATTCATGTCCTTTGCCTTCTCATCCCCCATGACTCTTTTCTTTTGAGCAATTGGCTCTACAGACTTGAATGTGTTGAGAGAATGCTGCGCCAGGTCTCGCGGAACCCCAGTCATATCAGAATGTTGCCACGCGAAGACCGACATATACGTTGTGAGCAATCTTTTCATTCTCAACCTTGTGTCGTCTGATATCGTAGCTCCAATTGTGATTGTTTGTTCTGGGAATTTTGGGTTGAGAATCCATTTCTCTGGCGCGTTGGTTGCCATTGGAAGCTTCATTCTCCCTTCCCGCGGTATACTTGTTACTGCGCACAAATGATCTCGGTATACATGTAACATCCCGAAATTTCAAAGGTAATATTAATTATATTACTTATTAATAGATGGGAAGTTTACTCGGGTTATCAGGAAATAAATAAAAGAATAGGAGTTGGTATGGGTCGGGCTAGTGTCGGGTAATGGAAGTGGGTTATGGACTTGGGTTAATTGAGATAGGTTAAATGAGAATGGGATTTCAGGGATATAAATACCCCCAAAATCCCAAAATATCTCATTTCTCACCAAACTCCCTAACACACACTCCTTACACCCTCAAAACACACACATCCTAACCGATCAAGATTCGGAGCCGAGACCCGAGGTTTTGTTGATAGATCTGCGTTGGTAAGGTAAGAACATATCCAACAAAGCTAATATTACTGAAAATGGTTAGGATTGGATGGGTTAACCGGACCCGAAACCCAACTGCCCAAATCGGACCCCTAAAACGTCGATTTTAGGCCGATTTGATGGTTGGGGTTTGTAGGCGCCGATCATACGGTTCCGTGGGTACCAAAATCGAGTTATTTGGCTAAGAAACGAAGGAGTTATGGGCAAACAGATCTGCAGCGCGACAACTTCGCCTGCAAGATTAAGTTCGCCTGATGAACTTCGCCTTCAAGCGTAACTTCGCCTTCAAGCGTAACTTCGCCTAAGGATAACTTCGCCTACGGCCAAGTTCGCCTAAGGATAACTTCGCCTGAAGCCAAGTTCGCCTAAGGATAACTTCGCCTGAAGCCAAGTTCGCCTAAGGATAACTTCGCCTGAAGTCAAGTTCGCCTAAGGTTTAACTTCGCCGGAAGCCAAGTTCGCCTAAGGTTTAACTTCGCCTGAAGCCAAGTTCGCCTAAGGTTTAACTTCGCCTGAAGCCAAGTTCGCCTAAGGATAACTTCGCCTGAAGCCAAGTTCGCCTAAGGTTTAACTTCGCCTGAAGCCAAGTTCGCCTAAGGTTTAACTTCGCCTGAAGCCAAGTTCGCCTAAGGTTTAACTTCGCCTGAAGCCAAGTTCGCCTAAGGTTTAACTTCGCCTGAAGCTAAGTTCGCCCGAAGGGTTAACTTCGCCTAAAGCCAAGTTTGATTAGAAAATAAATTATAAAGCGATAAGTTAAAGTAAGCTAATACTAGGCCACCAGATTAGATCAGACGAGTATTGATACGTGTAACTTGTACAGTCAGCCGAGCTCAAATAGAGAAGGGATTTACAGCTATCAGAAAAAGAAGCAGTATTCAGGTGAGTTTCTAGCCCCATTCCTTGTTATGTTTTCGGGGCTGTGTGCATACTCGATGTGTTGTTAATACATTTATCCTAAGTGATAAGTGTATGTCATATGTGATATGTGTGATAGATATGAATGATTGTTTGTCGGTACGCGAACGATCTTCGGATATTGCGCGTAATGTCAGGTTAAAAATAAAGGTACGAATATTATATGTCGTAGATGTATGAATATTCAAATGAATACTTGTCGGGGCGTGAACGATCTTCGGATATTGCACGTAACGACAAGGGGTATGGTTGTTAATGGATGAGGTAAAGAATGCCTAGAGTGTTCTTATGATATAATGTAAGTATGTGTGTATAGGTACACGAATGGTATGTGATATGTGTGATATGTATGAATGATTGCTTGATGGTACGTGAACGATCTTCGGATATTGTACGTACTGTCAGGTTGTAACGTTATAAATATGGTAAGTATGATATGTATGTTTATGTGTATGAACGTAATAAAGTTAGTAAAAGAAGGAAATGACGGTTGTATGGTTGTATAGTTACGAAAAGGGTACCGAGCCCTAATAATACTCGAGGTAGGATGTATGGTTGTATGGTAACGAAGAGGGAATCGGACCCTACTAATATTCGAAAACCAAGGGACCAAACCCTTATAATATCTGTGATGTTAGGGACCAGACCCTTATAATATCTGTGATGTTAGGGACCAGACCCTTATAATATCTGTGATGTTAGGGACCAGACCCTTATTATATCTGTGATGTTAGGGACCAGACCCTTATAATATCTGTGATGTTAGGGACCAGACCCTTATAATATCTGTGATGATAGGGACCAGACCCTTATAATATCTGTGATGTTAGGGAATCGAACCCTTCTAATATTCGAAAACTAGGGACCAGACCCTTATAATATCTGTGAGGTTATAGGGCGAAAGGCTCTTTAAAACGTATGATTATGAATGTAAAGAAAGTATGAAAGTAAGAAAGAAAGTATGTAAGTAAGAAAGAAAGTATGTAAGTAAGAATGAAGGTATGAGTACTTATGTGTGTATGAAAGAAAGTTATGAGGTTAAGTACGAATGTATGTAAGAAGGTATTGTATGATATTGTATGATTAACTAGAACTCACTCAGCGTAGCTGACTTTTAGTATGCACGCAGGTGAGCTGATTACAGAGTTAGCATGAGGATGACACACGGCATGGATTGAACGGCTGGCATCTGAAGAAAGAAGTAAAGATGTTTTAAATATAAAGTTTTGTGATATGGTATCAAAGAAAAGGTTTAACGTTTTGTAACAAATGATTGATGTTTTATATTCCGCGAAAAGTTTTAATAAACTCTGATTTGAAGAACTGTGTTTATGAGTAAATCCGACGCTAAAGTAGGGCTACCGGGTTCGGGGCCTTACAATACAAATGTTACACCTGTTGGTGTTGGGAGCCCCAACGCGCCGTGCGCTGGTGACGGTATGGCGTTGAATTGGGCAATCGTTCTTCTACCCAAGATCATATTATGGCATGAAGTGGTGGGCAAGACCAAGAAGTTGACAATTTCAGCTCGCTTGTGTTTCTCATCCCCCATAGTTAGTTCGAATTGTATCTGACCTAGGGGATGAATAATTTCATTTGAGACACCCGAGATTGGTGCATTCACAATCTCGAGCCTTGCTTGGTCTGCTGGATCCAACTTCCTGAAACATTGCTCATACATGATGTCTGATTCACTGCCGGTGTCCACCAGGACTTTTGACACCTCATAATGAGCGATGTGCGTAGTGATGACTAGAGGACCGCTAATGGACGGGCCTCCTCTGATTCTTGGGAAGATTACTTGTTGCTCGCGCCAATCCCCTTGGATTTGTGCGCTTCTCTTCCTCGATCCTTGCCCTTGTCCTCTTCCTTCAGCTACACAGATTCTTTTGATTTTTTGCTGGCTGGGGCTCCGTCTGGTTGTTCATTCTCTGGCCTTGGATTTTTTACCAGGTGAGCCAACTTGCCTGATTTCACATCTTTTTCAATCGCATCTTTCAAATGATGGCATGCGTCGGTGTTGTGCCCTGTGGATTTGTGAAACTCACAATATTTGCCACTGTTCGGTGGTCCCTTGTGGAATAATGGCTTGGGGCTTTTTAACTGGACATTCTTTGTGCTTAACACTTGTGAAGGCGTTTTGGTGAGGGGAGTCCATATTCTTGGTAGAGGTCTGTTAGGCTCTCTGCCGTCTTCCCTCTTGTCACCTTCTCCGCGATTACGAATGTCTTTTTGGGACTGGGGTGAACTTTGTCGCGCCTGCTTTTCTGCGGGAGCATAACTGGTTTGTTGCAACCTGGACCATACGGAGTTTTGTTTGCCCCTCCTTTCATTGTTGCGCGACGCTTCTGTTTGCTGCCCCCTTTCTCTTGCTCTGTCCTGGGCGATTTGTTTATCATTTCGCGCGAAGACTCGCGATGCTTCCATAAGCTTAGCCCAAGTGGTTGGCATGCCATCTCTGCTTACGAGAGCTCTGTGAAGTTGATCACTGCGCGCACCCTGTATAAAGTCCACGCGCAAGAGTTGTTCAGTGATGCCTCCGATTGCAAGAGATTCCTGATTGAAACGAGTTATGTAGTCTTCAATGGTCTCGTCATTTCTGCGCACGCAGTGCATGATGTCATCAGGGTCTCGCGTGTGTCTGCGCTGCTGTATAAAGTGAGCCTGGAACTTTTCCAATAGCTCTTCAAACCCATCTATTTGTCCTGTCGGCAAGCTTTCGAACCAGACACGCGCTGCGCCCGTGAGGCAGCGAGCAAACATGTGACACCATGTTGGCATCGTCCAGCTTTCTAGGTTTCCAGTGTTGTAAAAACCTTGTAAGAAATCGTCTGGATCTGTTGTGCCATCGTACTTGCCCAAACCACTTGGCATCTTGGTTTTGTGTTGAATAGGAGCCTTCGCGATGCGCTCAGTGAATTTTGAATGCTTCACCAAGATGGCTGGCCTATATGGTGTGGTTACGTCTACTTGCCCTCTCGCTGGTGGGTTGTATGGTGTGTACAGATCCATATCGGCTTTGGTTCCAGGCGCTATGTTCATGTGCGCGCGGAGCTGTGAGCCTCCTGCATGAGTATCTCGCGTCTTCCTCATGCTGTGCACTTCTTCATCACTAAAATCAGCGTGTTCGGTGTGAACAGAGTGACCATCTTCCGGCGCGCGGGCCCTTTTTGTTGTTCCCTGAATGGTTTGTTTATCAAATGCGAGCCTTTGCGTTAAGTCGGCTAACTTCTTGTGTTTGACCAGCTCATTGTATTTGTCCTTTAAACGCCGTTGTTCTTTTATGAGCCATTCTTTAGGGTCATTGGTTTCAACTTCCGGGGCCATTGGTCCCTTTTGTTTTGCACCAGTCAGATTTTGGAACGTGAGATCGTCTGGAGGAGTTTCAGTCTGGCTATGAGGTGTTGTGATGAAGGGCTTTTTAACTGGACATTCTTTGTGCTTAACACTTGTGAAGGCGTTTTGGTGAGGGGAGTCCATATTCTTGGTAGAGGTCTGTTAGGCTCTCTGCCGTCTTCCCTCTTGTCACCTTCTCCGCGATTACGAATGTCTTTTTGGGACTGGGGTGAACTTTGTCGCGCCTGCTTTTCTGCGGGAGCATAACTGGTTTGTTGCAACCTGGACCATACGGAGTTTTGTTTGCCCCTCCTTTCATTGTTGCGCGACGCTTCTGTTTGCTGCCCCCTTTCTCTTGCTCTGTCCTGGGCGATTTGTTTATCATTTCGCGCGAAGACTCGCGATGCTTCCATAAGCTTAGCCCAAGTGGTTGGCATGCCATCTCTGCTTACGAGAGCTCTGTGAAGTTGATCACTGCGCGCACCCTGTATAAAGTCCACGCGCAAGAGTTGTTCAGTGATGCCTCCGATTGCAAGAGATTCCTGATTGAAACGAGTTATGTAGTCTTCAATGGTCTCGTCATTTCTGCGCACGCAGTGCATGATGTCATCAGGGTCTCGCGTGTGTCTGCGCTGCTGTATAAAGTGAGCCTGGAACTTTTCCAATAGCTCTTCAAACCCATCTATTTGTCCTGTCGGCAAGCTTTCGAACCAGACACGCGCTGCGCCCGTGAGGCAGCGAGCAAACATGTGACACCATGTTGGCATCGTCCAGCTTTCTAGGTTTCCAGTGTTGTAAAAACCTTGTAAGAAATCGTCTGGATCTGTTGTGCCATCGTACTTGCCCAAACCACTTGGCATCTTGGTTTTGTGTTGAATAGGAGCCTTCGCGATGCGCTCAGTGAATTTTGAATGCTTCACCAAGATGGCTGGCCTATATGGTGTGGTTACGTCTACTTGCCCTCTCGCTGGTGGGTTGTATGGTGTGTACAGATCCATATCGGCTTTGGTTCCAGGCGCTATGTTCATGTGCGCGCGGAGCTGTGAGCCTCCTGCATGAGTATCTCGCGTCTTCCTCATGCTGTGCACTTCTTCATCACTAAAATCAGCGTGTTCGGTGTGAACAGAGTGACCATCTTCCGGCGCGCGGGCCCTTTTTGTTGTTCCCTGAATGGTTTGTTTATCAAATGCGAGCCTTTGCGTTAAGTCGGCTAACTTCTTGTGTTTGACCAGCTCATTGTATTTGTCCTTTAAACGCCGTTGTTCTTTTATGAGCCATTCTTTAGGGTCATTGGTTTCAACTTCCGGGGCCATTGGTCCCTTTTGTTTTGCACCAGTCAGATTTTGGAACGTGAGATCGTCTGGAGGAGTTTCAGTCTGGCTATGAGGTGTTGTGATGAAGGGATGGTTACTGGTGGTGCGCGCAGTATCACGCGGCGCCCTCAGAAACTGCTGTCCCTCATTAACATCCTCAAGCTCATTATCCTCCAGAACTTGATCGCTGTTTCGAACACCGGAAACCATGGTGAAGTTTTTCAGAGAGAACTGATGAGATAGTGAATTTGTTGCCGTTGTCCCACGGATGGCGCCAATGAAGAAACGTGGATCGACTTACTAGGGGACGATCAACTTTCCTCGGGTACGAATGTGCTATATCACCAATGGTTTCCCGGAGTATGAATTCTTCCACCTACAAAACGAGCAACACCGTGAACTTACCCCTCAGAAAGGGACAGAGGAGTCCTCTTTGGGGTAACCCTCCAGTGTGAGAATAAGATATTGTAGGAGAAGATAATAATAATCTGAAAGTGAATAAGGATTTAGAGTGTATTTTCTTGCTTACCTCCCACTGTGGAGGTGGTGGGGTATTTATAGTATTAGGGTTTCCAATGATTGGGCTCAGACCTAATTAGGGCCCTTTTTGGCCTCCTCCTATTGCTTCGCGCCACGTGTTCTTAGGACACCTGGTGCTTTTTCATTGATTATTCTCTGACCAAGGTGTTTCACCTGACCCATGTGCAATCACGTGGTAGCACATGGGCTTTGCTGAGTTGTCCACCCTTCATTGGCAGCTGTCAACATCAGCATATTCTTTATTCCTTAAAGGATACCTTCTGGAAGGTTGTCTGATGAGCACAATCATGGTTGTCCTTATCCTGATTTGGATAAGGACGTGGCTGACTGTGTGCATGTGTGATATGCGCCTATCCTGGGGATGCGCGAGGTCTTCTCTTTATTCTCACGCGCAGATGTTTCATGCGCAGATGTGATATGCGTGAGCATATGTGATATGCGCTACGCGCAGATGCGCCACGCGCAGATGTGATATGCGTGAGCATATGTGGTATGCGCTGCGCGCAGATGCGCCATGCGCAGATGTGATATGCGTGAGCATATATGATGCGTGGGCATATGTGATGCGTGAGCATATGTGATATGCGCCACGCGCATAGGTTTTGGCTTTGCGTCTTCATGACATCCTGATTTCAAGCCTCTTGTCTATATCTTGTGGATTGACCCGCCCCGCTCGATGTCAAGGCGGGTGCATACCTCTTCAATAATCATTGGCTCACAACTTTTACAATTATATTCTTTAGTATTTTTATTAATTTGACTGTTTAACTTTTATTTTTTATTTGTTTCTTTATTCATTTATTTTGTACTCGAAGACAGATTTAGGGGTTTTAAGGTGAAATCTAGTAACTTTTATGTTTATAGCTTTTAGAAACAACAACTTAGGGTTCAATGTAAGTGTTTCGTTTGATTTTACGTTCGGCTATAGTTTTTTGTGTAGGCGTATGTTGACTTTGATTGTGTATAGGGTTTTTTAGTTGTAAATCGCGCCTTCATTTGAGCATCGTAGTTATGTCTGCAAGTTATGTGTTTGTCGATTTGGATTTCTTTCGTATTTAATTCAGTAGAATAGAAGCATATGTCGCATTTGTATGAATTTCAAAGTAGGAATTATTACTGATATCGAATTCCCCTGTACAAAACCTAACGTGTTTGCTTCTTCTCCCCTCATCTATATAAAAGCCGACTCTTATAATGTCTAAAAGAAAATAAGGTGTTATTATTTATGAGCATGAGAAATTTTGAAAGTGCCACATGAGTTGATCAATGTTAGAGGATGTCTATAACGAAATATGTTGAATCATTTAAGATAATAATAAATGTGATCATTCGATGGAGAAACCATCCACACATGTTAACCATTTATGACAATACTGTAGTAAGATTTTGACAAGCATGTTGTATATCATTATTGCATTCAAAATTCAGTTGAATTCGTACTATCTATAAATACTAATGAAATTGAACAGATAGGTACTACCATCCATGACGACAAGAGTAAATAAGCATTGCATAAATGTTACGCATGGTTATTGCCTCTCCTTGGTAATTCACTATGTAATAAATCAAGTTTATGTTGTGGCTACGAATCTAAAAGCATGACACCCTCACTCTCGAATCACATCATGTATTGATGAACATTAGAGGATCCATGCAACTAAATATGACATATCTTGAATAGATACTAATAAATGTGATCATTGAACAAACTCTACTTACTTAACAATTTAAGTATGTTTAAATGGTAAGCACACCCAAATGAAACTAAAATGGTAGGTTTCTATGATAATGGTGAATAGTTGTATCTAATAAATGTTAACACGCGATTATTGTCTCACTCATAGTACTTTACTATGCAATAAAACAAGATTTTGATGTAGCTTCGAATCTAAAACTCTAAAAGCGTGACACCCACCCAAGCAGGGGCGGATCTGGGGCTTGGCTACGCAGGATGGTTGGTCGTGGAGGTGGCGACGGGATAGTCAATGAGATCATGTAATGGCTCGACTACATGGGTTGCTTAGTATGCTCCAAAAGGTTCGTGTGGTTGATAAGCGTGACTTTTGGAATGGAATCCGATAGAGATAGGAATTCTATGGACCGGAAGATTCTTTCAGATGGAGATAGGCTGACTATTTGGAACCCTTAGAATTTTAGGATGGTTATTGGCTTGGCAAGTGTTAGTGAAACTGAATCATGTTCCTACTCATAACCTGAGACTACGGATCCAGGATGTTTTTCTTATAGGGTCATCTTTTTTGGTGTTCAAATTCGTACAACTAAATGTGAACTTTTACGGGCCGGTCGGGTCGAGTCGGAGAATATTTAATAATTCGATGTCATAATAAAACAATATGTTAGTTTTAAAAACAGGTAATAAAACTAAAAGGTCATTAAAAACAAAAAAAATTACAATTAATGTGTTGTGAAGGCATATTGTGTGAATAAGTCTAGAAGTAACCGAAAGCAAAAACGTTACTGGTTTAGCTATTTAAAATCACAACTAATAACACAACGAGATTTAAAAAAAAAAGAGAATATCATTGTTAAAAAGACTAGAACTTGAGACCTAAAGTTTTTAAAAGTTTTAAGAATAATGAGTACACCACTAGACCATAGACCTTTTGATATGTGTTCACTTCCATAACTCTTATGGGTTAACTAGAACTTTTTATATATCATTTTGACGTAAATTTTGAAAATCAATGGGTTCCCGTGAACCCGGGGAACCCGTATTGGATCCGCCCATGTGTAACGGATCACTTGTTCCCATCTTAAATCTTGTTAGCTAGCTTTATAAAATCTAGCTTTTCAAGGAAAAAAAATAAGGTTCATAAATTCTTTATTAATTTCATTTTATTAACAGTTACTTTAGGATTACAACCACAAATCAAGTTTATTAATTAGTTTTGCAACTATAGCTCATAAGGTTATATTTAAGTGTATTTTCTTATAACTATCATGATGTTCTCTCTTCTAGTAAAACTCATCAAATTCTTATATAAGTTAACTCGGGTTGACAAACAACTCGTTACAATATGGCATGGTTTGCAAGTGATGTGCAAACCATTATTAACATCTAGACCATATAAGCATATAACAGTCGAATGGGCAAGATGCCACAGCATAATAGGAAAATATTGTCAACGTGCTACAATATAGATTTATTAGGTTGCATACGGATATTCTAATTTAATAGCAATAATTTTCAAAACTATTAATGAGGCTATTAGGTTTAATTGTTAGTATTCAAACGTTTAGTTGTTAATAATAATATTAGTTCTAAATTTCTAATATAATTGTGTTTGTTTTTGTATGTTGGATTTGGCTAAGATCGATATGGACTTAAAACATAATTTGGATTAAAGATAAGTTTGGGCTTGTGCTTGCTGCAGTTGGTGATGAGCATGTAAGCTAGTGCGGTGCTGAATTCATCACTGCGTTCTCGGGTTTAAAATACAAGGAAAAAAAATGATAAGATTGGATAGAGAAGAAATGAAAAGAAATTATATACTTAAAAGATATTCTCGAGTTAAATGAAAGAAAAGAAAATAAAGTGTTTATTACATTCTTGAGTTAGATTGGAAGGAAAAGATAGGAAAAAAAATTTATAACTTTACAATTATGTCCTCATGGCAACATGAAAAAAATAATTAAAATAGGGTAAATTGGTAATATGGTAATGAGATATAAATTTTCCTTCACAATCCGACCATATTTGGCAGGAAAGTTTTGAAGGAAAAAAGGTTTAACTTTTCTTTCCATTCTATTTCTTTTCTTTTAATGAAAAAACTCAAGAATGAAAAAAGAAAATTTTTCTTATCTTTTCTTTTCCAATCCCTTAAATAAAAAACTCAAAAATGCAGTGCATGAGTTGGGCTTAAACTTGTGCTCGGGCGTATTAAATGAAAAGAGAGCATCTCAGTTAGGGGACGGGTTTTATGTGCGTTAATGGAGTTCTCGCATTCTGTTCGACAAGGATTCTTCTCCACATCAGATGATTGTGATCTCGCTTGCCGCTATCAATCTCCATGTGCTCGGTTTCATAATCTGATTTTTCTCCAACTTTTAGAGATCTTTCATCTTTATCTACGTGAGGTTCCGTTGTATCAATGATTTTGTTTGTTCTTTGTATTTCTAGTTATAATTCCCTATATCAGATCATCAATTTGAGGATTTGAAGCCCGTTCTTATTGTTTCATCTTGTTTTTGTTTGTATTATTTGCTTTCTTGACACAACGTTTTAGATAAACATTTGTGGTTGATAATAAGATTTTGATTTACCATTTTTGATATGTTTTCGTTGATATTAAAAACGGGATGTGTTATTCATACACCCTTTACAGGGTGTGCGTGAATAATCATTGCCATTATAAACAGTAAACAAATGTCAATAACACTGATTTGTTTAATAGTGTAAACACTGATTTGTTTAATAGTGTAAACAATGCGACATTCGAAATTTTCATTTAAATTTTAAAAATATTATAAAAACTTTTATTTCTTTTGTTGTATCTTTCTTTCGTGTCATGTGTGTGTCTCATCTGGCCCTACCACGAACGGATAAGATTATCTGATTATGCAACGACGTCGTAAATATCTAGTTTCACTTGTATCATTGAATGTAGAAAGCTAGGTAGTCAATACCCCTTAACTTTGATATATGTTCAAATTACATCCCTTATAATTTACAAACCGACACTTAAGCCCTACATCTTTTGTAATAATGACACCCACATTATTTGTTTTAGCAAAAGTAATAATCCTAGATCTTCTACCAATAATTAATAATCATTCCAGAATCCATAATGTATTTTATATTTTCAGATTATAGAAGTGGCTATGTTAAAAAGGTTTATAAAGTTTAATCGTTCATCTACACTTTTTAATTTTTGAAACATACTAGAAGTTGGTGTAAACGAGTTGAGCCAAGCTTCACTAGGCTCGAGCTCCGATCGCTCCAGAATCTTTTTCAAAAGATCGAGCTCGGCTCGTAGTCGTTTTCTAATGATCGAGTTTTGCTTGTTTATTATTTATTAATTAATTTATATAATTTTTTTAATTATGTTTATATATTTTGAGAAAATCTTAAACAAGCCTATACTCAGCATGAACCCGTGTAGTTCCTTAAATGAGCCTAAGCTCCGCTTGAACCAATGTAGTACCTTAAAGAAGCCATAGCTCGGCTCAAGCTCGACTATGCAGTGTGAAATAAATACATAGAAGCTCAAAAGAAGTAAAACCTAAAAATACGTATGCTCGTTAAGGATTGAGCTCGGACTCGATAACTAAACGCGTTTTATTTGAGACTCAAGCTCTACTCGAGCTTGAAAATGCTTAGCTCATATCGAGCTTTCTATTGATCAAATCTCGAGTACCTCGAAGCAATTCAACTCATTTTCACCCTTAGAAGTTCCATCGGTTTATATATTTTTGATATAATAATAATAATAATAATAATAATAATAATAATAATAATAATAAATCACTATTATCATATAAGAAATTAAGAATACCTATAATCTTGTTAGAAGATGGTGTTTAATGTATAACAAAATAGAATAAGAGGGTGAAACATGACAAACATATAACTAGTAGGCACCCAAAAGATACCTTAAATCTTGTCACTACATGATATCATCAAAATTCAACACTTAAATCAAACCAAGATTCCTCTTTAAGATATCCAACAAATTGCTTCTAAACACTCCTACTTCTGCTCACATCTTCACTCTCAAGACTCACCAACTCACTACAAGTTGTTCACTTCTGCCCAAAACCCTTTATCCTTCATCTGGGTTGCCATTTTTTGGTAAAAAAATCAAGGGTTGTTCATCAGTTTGGAGACTTTCATCTGGGATTGAAAGATCAAGCATCAAATGTTCATTGATTGAGGCACCTGTTTTGTGGGCTGGAAGAGTTTGTATATTTTATGCTTTGTTGAAAGCTGGCTTGGCTGGATCTCCTTCTAATCCACTCTCAGTGTCATCCACAATAGGTTCCTCATCCTGTCTTTTTATTTATTATTATTATTATTATTATTATTATTATTTTAGATGATGCATAACACTTAGTACATACAAACATAGATTTTGCTGTATTGCTTATTTGATCTTGATTTAATGTTTGATTTTTTAGAACTATAATGCATCATTTTATCCCATTAAAAACCCTAGTTTTATTATTATTATTATTATTATTATTATTATTATTATTATTATTATGAATTTGTTGATGATTTTGTAGGGCTTGAGACTGAAGGTGATGATTTGGGTTTCTCCAAATGGTTTGAAAAGTTCAAACAAAACCCAGGTTTGTATAATTACAATTTACAAATGCCATGTAATCTGTTATAGTTTTTAGTTACAATTAATCAATCAATCATACCTATTGGGGTCCCACCCATAGCAAGCTATAAGTAGGGTCTGGGGAGGGTGGGATGTAGGCACACTGTACCTCTATCCAGATGGGGTAGAGAGGTGGCTTCCAGGGAGACCCTCGGCTCTAAAAAAATATGTTTGAGGGGATATAGGAGGAAATTAAAGTTTAACAATAATATAATTAGTAATAGCCCGGAATAAAATTAGAACTACTAATAAATAAAACTATATAATATATGACATTAAAATAGCATAATGGTGTGCGACCAAGATAAGGTAAACAGTAGCTCCTTTAATAATTCATATCGCCCTAAAAATCCTTAGCTTTAATTCTACGTCTCCAAGAACTCCTATCCTCAACCATGTCTCCTGAAAGGTTTAGGTCTACCAGATCCTGCCTAATCCTCTCATCCCAAGTCAATCTAGGTCGGCCTCTACCCATCCTCCCCTCTATAGTAATGTTTTCTACGATTCTAACAGGGTTCGTCGTCTGTCTTCTCTTCACATGACCAAACCATCTGAGTCTCCACTCTCTTATCTTGTCGGATATGTTAGCTACCTCTAATCTCTCCCGGAACACACCGATTCTTATTCGGTCTAACCTTGTGTGTCCACACATCCAGCGTAGCATTCTCATCTCTGCTACCTCCATTTTCCGTGCTTGTGTCTTCTTGATGGCCCAACATTCTGTTCCATATAACATTGCGGGTCTGACAGCCACCCTGTAAAATTTTCCCTTTAGTTTAGATGAGAATCTCTTGTCACACAATATGCCTGTGGCTGCTCTCCACCTACACCATCCTACCTGGACTCGATGGGCCACATCACTGTCTAATTCCCCATCACTCTGAACAACTGATCCTAAATACTTGAACGTCGTTACCTGCGGGACCACTTGCCCGTCAATGGTGATCTTGATATCCTCATTGTCAATTACCCCACCAAAGTCACAGTGTAAGTACTCTGTCTTAGAGCGACTAATCTTTAAACCTTTTGTCTCTAGGGTTGTTCGTCATTCCTCTAGCCTCATGTTTAGATCTTGTTTTCTATCAGCAACTAACACTATATCGTCTGCGAACATCATGCACCATGGGATTGTCTCTTGGATCGACTTTGATAACTCATCTAAGACTACTGCAAAAAGAAACTGACTCAGCGCTGACCCCTGGTGTAGGCCTACCTCCACCGGGAAGAAATCAGTATCCCCCACGGGCGCACGGACACTTGTTGCACTCCTGGTATACATATCTGTATATATTTCCTCGGGACCCCTCTACCCTCTAGGCATTCCCAGAGCACTTGGCGTGGCACACTGTCGTACGCCTTTTCTAGGTCGATAAACACCATATGAAGGTCACGCTTCTTCTCCCTATACTATTCCATCAATCTTCTTAATATGTGTATTGCCTTTGTGGTGAAACGGCCCGGCATGAAGCCAAATTGGTTCACCGTAACCTGAGTTTCCCGTCTAAGTCTAACCTCAATCACTCTTTCCCATAGCTTCATAGTATGGCTTAGTGGTTTGATTCCTCGGTAGTTGCTACAACACTGGGCGTCTCCTTTGTTCTTATAGATAGGAACTACGAACTACGACGCTGCTCCTCCACTGGTCTGGCATCTTACCAGATTCTAGTATAATATTGAACAAAGTAGTTAACCACATTATTCCTTCTTCTCCCAGACCCTTCCACACCTCGATGGGTATTTTGTCTGGGCCAACCGCTTTAGCCCTTCCCATCCTTCTAAGTGCGGTCTACACCTCTTCCCGTGTGATCCGTCGGCAGTAGCAGTTATTCGGTTGTTGTCGTTGAAAGGTTGTGTTGTCATCTTCTTCTTGGTAAGCTCTCCCATTGTTAAAAAGGTTATGGAAGTAGGTTTGCCATCTTAGCTTGATTTCTTGCTCCTTAACTAGAACATGTCCCTCTGTGCCCTTTATAAACTTCACAGGCCCTAGGTCTTGCCTTCTGCGCTCCTTGGCTTTTGCAATCTTAAACATAGCATGTTCCCCCTCTTTTGTTTCTAGACGTTCATACATTCGTTTATAGGCCGTGTTCTTTGCTTCCGACACCGCCTTCTTCGCCTCTCTCTTGGCTGTTTTGTAGGCCTCCCTCAATTCCACTTGCTCCTCCTCTTGTGTGCACCTCAAAAGCTCCCTAAAACTTCTTTGTTTGTCCCTTATCTTGTTTTGTACTACCTCATTCCACCACCAAGACTCCTTACGGCCACCTGCCTTTCCTGTTGTGACTCCGAGGGTCTCCTTTGCTACTTGAATAATCTTTGACGCCATAGCTTCCCATATTTGCGTTGAGTCCCCAGTTGGTCGAGCCACTGTCTGCAACATGAGTTTATCCTTAAACAGTGTTAGATTTTCGTCCTTCAAAATTCCCCATCGAATTCTCGGTGTGCATTTCTTATGTCGGACAATCAGCCTATTTCTGAAGCCTATATCCGCCACCAGCAGACGATGTTGAGACACAACCGTCTCCTCGGGAATGACTTTGCAGTCCTTCCACCAAAGTCGGTCTCCTTTCCTCATCAGAAGGTAGTCGATTTGAGTGTTTCGCCCGCCACTGCTAAAAGTGATCAAATGTGAATCTATTTTCTTAAAGTACGAATTTATAATACCTAGGTCGTGAGCCACCGCAAACTCTAGGAGATCTGTGCCGGTCTCATTCCTATCACCAAATCCAGAACCCCCATATACTGCTTGAAAACCATCGTTAACCTTACCGATGTGTCCATTAAAATCACCTCCTATACAAATTCTCTCACCCCTAGGTATTCCCCCTACCACTGCATCTAGGCAATCCCAAAATTCTCTCTTTTCCTGATCCTCTAATCTTACATGAGGCGCGTAGGCGCAAACTATTGCCACTACCTCCTCTCCTAGTACTAATCTCAACACCATAATCTTGTCATTATGTTTTATCACCTCCACCACACTAGTGTGTAGTTCGTTAGCCACTAGAAACCCCACTCCATTCCTAGCTCCATCAGACCCCGAGTACCATAACTTATACCCATTACACTCGGCTCCTCTATGTCCTTTCCACCTAGTCTCTTGAAGGCACGCTATCTGCACCTTACGTCTTTTAAGCACATCCACCAATTCGAGCAACCTACTACTTAGTGTTCCTACATTCCAAGAAGCCAGACGCAATATATGCTCCCTATCTTTACCCTTACCTATACCCCTCGATTCAGGACATGGTCTCAAGTCATAATCATGGTTCCTACGCTCTATGATTGCAACTAATCACACACACAAGCAATAAAACACCCAATGTGAATAAGTAAGACCGCGTATTGCGAGTCAAAGAATACCCAGTCACATACAAACGCACAACTACGGGCCCGAAAGTGTTCCCCAATAATAATAATGATAATAATGATAATAACTAATACTGAAAGTTAATAATAATAATAATAATAATAATAATAATAATAATAATAATAATAATAATAATTGGAGTTTAAGGAAAGCTAAATCGCTGGAGAACACAGATCTGTTGGTTGCCTATCTTGCCGAACTGTTGCCGGAAATAAGTTATTTGTTATTTCCGGCGAGTTCACCAGATCTAAATGATTTTCGGCGAGGTCACCTAAGAAGAAGAAGAAGAAGGCGTGAGAACAGAAGAAGGCGTGAGGAGGTGGTGCTGCGGTGGTCCACTACGTAGAGGAGGTGTTGCTTCGGTGGTCCGGTTATTAGAGAAGGTGTTTCTGTGGTGGTCCGGTAGGTAGGGAAGGTGTTGCTGCGGTGATCTGGTAGGTGCTACGGTGGTCCGGTAGGTAGGGAGGGTGGTGTTGCGGTGGTCCTGTAGGTAGGGGAGGTGGTGTTGGGAGGTGAATTTGTATTATTTCAATTGAACCATAGTTTTTAGTTACAATAAATCTAATTATGTTATAGAAAGCTAAATCTTGTTTTTAATACTGGTAGAGAAAGAAGCAGCAGATAAAAGAAAACTAGTTAGCAAATGGCACCCGACGACAAAGGGTACCCTTAGACGAAATTACAGAGTCCCTTCAAAAATCGAAGGACGTCGGCTTCTAAAATCCATTGCTTCCTTACTCTCAGACGACGATACCTTCAGAGACGCCACCTCACACAAGGTTATTTATCAACTGGCTTTTATGCACTAATGCACGCTAATGAACTAAATGTGATTAAACAAGCATATCCAGTAAGTCTAATAAGTCAAATGCCTTGCAGGGTTGTCAAATCAGAAGAGAAAGCGCTCATGGAGAAAGCGTATGCTGCAACAATGTACGAGCTTTGTTCGATGAACTCCCGACACCACATTTGGTTGTTGAGATCACTCCTTTTCCAGCAGGCCCGCTTAACGAAAGTGATTATGCTAGGGCGGAAAAGTTGGAAAAGGTTCTTAGATCCGGTCCTTCTGTCTGATCATCTTGTTGTATGTAACATAATGTACATATTCATCATCTTTTAATCATCAAAATTTGAACTTTGCTAAAGATTCTTATAATATTACAAGTTGTTAACTGTTATGTGAATGGGTAGAAGTTTGAAAAAAGCAGGCTGCCAAGTAGGATGTAAGCTGCACAGTAGCCCCAAATCAAGTATCCCCAACCCTTGTGAGATATTATTACATATGAAGCAAACCAATATATTGGTGGGCTTGATGACAAAAACCTTGTAGCAACCTGTAATGGATTATCATTATATTATTACATATTTTATATAACCAGTCTTATGTATTATTATATACTTAAAGCATTAGATTTGACCTGAACATGCATGACAAAAAATCCTGTGGCCACCATAAACCCTAAGTGTAGGACAAACGGTACGATGATAATCGAATATTTGTCAATCGATACGTTATGTATGGGGCGTGCAATAGAGCGCACTTCTTGTTTGCTCTGTTTTCTTCTTCTAAGAGGATGATCTTCTGTTTAAAGTTTAAACAACAATAATCAAAATAGATTCTCTTTATATTACTTAACTTGCAGAATTCATGTTTTGGTCCTTTTAGATGTATACCTTGACTTGCTGTATATGCTTGTGTACCCGAGAAAGAATCAGTTTTCGGGTCAACTTGAAAACCGAGTGAAAGGAAAACCTCAGGATGTAGCTTCACATAGTGTATAATTGAGCAGACTGCAATGGAGAGTATTGGTGATGCAAGAAGGAAATTTGGCAACTGTTTGAACTGGAAGTATTTTAGAAAACCGACGCCCCTGACATCAAAAGTGATTATTAACAAACGATGTGTCCATGCTAGTCGGTAATTATCAAAAGTTTTAAAACATTAACGTACCAGTAATGACTTTGAATAAAATTGTAAAGCAAAGGAATCTTAGCTTTACACCAAGGTCTTAACCTATCTGGATTGCGCCCATCACACAGATTGTAGTATCCGTACGCTTGAAAAGCAACAAACGGGACGAATACAAACAGGCAACGCAAAATTCCAGATATAACAACCCGAAACGTCAACTGCATAGATATGATAATAAATTGCATAAATATAGAAGCATGTAAAAACATTAACTAGATCAAGAAACAAGCTTACAAATGTGTTCTTTTGAAGAAACAAAGCATTATAAGCGCGATGCATGGTTTGAAAACCGATATACCCTGCATTTAGCACCCCGTTTGATCTTGCGCAACCAGAGAAAGCAAACCAGATTGCTGCTAAATTATTTGAACCCGACAGTAGAAAGTATAGACCGCCTATAGATAATAACGCATACAAGCTCTCAGAGTAACTGCAAAAGCAAAATACTGGTTTTGTATCACAAATTCACAATCGGAAGTATTATTTTGAAAATTGAATATTAGAAGTTAAGATAAAGGGTCATACATAGATGAATAGAATATAGATGCTGGATTGAAGCAAAATAAGATTGATGCTCTCAATGATGCTTCATGATTCTTTAGAACAATTAGAGAAAGTCTATAGCCGGAAAGAAAACAAGAAAACCATCAGGGAAAGAAATGCAAAACAAAAGATGCTTGATGCAGGGTTAAAAGTTAAAAACAATTACCTGTAAAGAAACAGTGCAGCAAAAACAAATGAGATGTTGCTAATAAAATATCCAGACAATGCTAACACGGCTCTATGTCCAACAAGGGGTATTAACGGCTTAAAAACTGCAAATTTCACATAGCTTACATTACATAATTAACATGGAAAAACAAGCTACCAGTAGAATCTCACTCATAGCAGACTTATTTGTAGGTCCAAATTAGATAATTACACAGCTTTTGACATGTATGGTATAACTGTTCCGAATACTATAAAATGTAGCTACAATAATCCGAACAAAAAACCAAACTTACTAATAATGATAGTGGCATACAATGGTGAGTAAATTATGGTAGCAAGGAGACGCGAAAAAGTAGCATTGACCCCCTTAAACGTACCTATACACTCCTAAAAAAATCTATACACCAAGACAACGTTATACTACTATTCTCTCCATTCTACTGTAAAAGATCCAAACAAGAGAGCCCGAGAAGTGGTCCGGTCTGACTTTGCATATCAAACAGGTTAAGATTCAGCTTAGAATAGGGGTTCTAAACTTCTTTGAGAAGAGTTGTTCTTTGCAACAAACCTCAATACGGCAATACTTTTATAAGTTGTAACAAGTACTACAAATAAAATAACGACAGTGTTAAAACTTCAACAAAAATTCATATAAATGTAGCATATTATTATAGCCTTATAGGTTATACATCGTAAGTCAAAGCATTGGTCTTTCATAGTTTCATTTTACTAGAGGGAGTAAAAAGCCCACGTTCAGTCACTGATCATGTCACGAAAAGGCGAGAATCAACCTTAGTTTTGAAGTTCATAAGTAGGAATTTGATCCCAAAGTCATATCATGCATCTTTAGCAGCATATATGGAGTGTAACTGTGTAAGACTGCACTATCTCTCCAAAACTTGTAATGCAGTTTAACTATGAACAATTATAAACTCTTAACTGTTTATGCTTACAGAAGAGGCAACAGCCGAACAGTTAACCGAAAATTTGTTTACTCTCGGTTAACCGAAACCGAACCAAACCATTCATATTTTCATACATATCTAGCTTTTACACCGCCATTTCATGTATTTCTAAGTATAAATTATAGCCCAAGTGTGGTTTCGCTTAATAAACGAAATCAACCAAACCAAAAACCGATTGGTTAACAAAATAGATTAACTGAAGACTTCGGTTTTGGTTTCGGTTTCAGTTTAGGCTAATAACTGAACCGAACCTAACCGTGCAAACCCCTATTTATGTCTCCAAACTCCAAAGTTTAACCAGACTAAAGCTAAGAGACAAAATGCTGAAAATAATATACAAGCACAATAACAATTGGCATTATCACCTTCCATTTCTACTGTTTTGTAACAAATTAACAAACTTTAATGCACAAGATCTCATACATTGCACTACACTTCAAAACCCTAATATTAAAATTAAAAATTAAAACAAACTAACCTGTTTGAGACAATAACCAAATACAAAACGGAAGCAGAGGCAAGAAAGCATAAGTCTGCTCATACTCATACCCACATTCAGCTATTCCAACGAAGTACACGCTGTCCCACACGACGCCGTTTTCGATTGCGCCGGCGATGCGAGGAAACCGGAAGGCGGCGGCGGTGGTGTTGGTACCGGTGGAAGCTAGACAACTAGGGTTAATTGAAGCTGAGGTGTCGTATGGGTTAACGATTGATCTCCAGATAATAGTTAGGGTTAGTACAAGGAGTCTTGATCCAATTGCTGTTCGAATAATAAGAGAAATTGGAGATGATGATGATGCTGCCGCCGCCATTGTTAATTTGGTTTAGTTTAGATTCGTTACCATATAAGACATAAGGAAGAGCTCCGGTATCGATCTCGAAAATTTAAAATATTTGAATCGATATTGGTAACGAAATGTTTGGTTAAGTATCGGTATTTTGTTCAAAATTTAGGAAATAAATACCGGTACCGTGCCGATACTGAAAACTCAAAACCTGGTACCGGTACCAAACACGCACATCCCTGCCACTACACACTGATGTCGAGTACGAGTATTATACTTATTGGAGCTTCAAAAGGTGGGTCGGTGACATCAAATGTCGCTACAACTGGCAGAGTAGTACGTTTAATAGGTTATTACCGATCATTATTTTTTAATGGGTTGTATAAGAGCATTCTCAACCTGTCTCATATCTTATTTCTATAATTACCCAAAAAAACTACATTTTTCTCTCATTTTTATTAAATAATATTTTTTTATATATCTATCCTTACAGTTTCTCTCTTCTCTACTCGCAACCAGTTTCTAACAAATATTGAAAACTAGGTTTTTTTATATATCTATCTTTAGTTTTTTTTTGAAATATTATTTTGAATGTATAACTTTCTATATTCATTTCATTATTTAAGTGTTCAGTTGGATATGTAATTTTTTATATTAATTTAATTAACCGATATGGACCATGAGTCGCTTTTAATGTCATTATGTAGTTTTTTTTAACGAGATGGGCTAAATTTATTGTTGGGGTGGAGTTTAATTTCAAGTATACGTAATGGGTTAATGTTTGTTGTTTTTGTTAGTTGGATCATATGTTGTTTTGTTCTCTATAGTTGAGGCGATGTTTTTGTTTGTCCATTTTTCATCTTATCCATAGTGAGGTTATTAATTATTTTTATGATTTTTGAGGTATTGATAATTTTAAGTTTTCATTGTATTTTGGTTTTGTTTAAATATGTAGGGTTTTCTGATATGATGTACTTAGGTTTCAACTTAAGCATAAACCTTCATGTGTAGATCAACCGGTGTTGTGAATAGTGTTTAAGATTTTTGTATTAAAATTAAATGTTACATGAATTTAACAAATAAATTATGTTTTACTGGTTATATCATTTTTATTTGTTTTTTAATGAATGTTTTGAGACTATAGGTTACAATGTAGTTGTTTAAATATATTATATATTAGTATAATTTATTTTGTATATTATTATTATTATTAATTTATGTGTAGTGTATTTGCTTAAGATGTGCTTAAGTGTTAACTTAAATATAACTTTGGGGTGTAGCTAGGCTAACACTGTATTCTTGGGTTTAAAATACAAGAAAAAGAAATTATAAGATTGAATAGGAGAAGAAAGGAAAATAAATTATACAGTTAAAACTAAATAGGCATGTTTGACCTACACTAAATAAAACAGTTTTTCTCTGTCACGCGTCTCTAACTAAACATGTCGCTTTTCCTTTTAAACTAACAAAGGTAGTCCAAAACGGAACATCCTTATTAACAGCTCACAGTTTGTAACATCCCGAAATTTCTAAAAATAATATTTAATATATTATTTATTTATGATGGAAAAGTTTACTTGACTTAGTAGAGAAGTAATAAAATAATAAGGATGAAAGGATAAGTAGGCTAATTAGATGGAGTTAATTTTGGACCAAAAAGAAAATATGAGCCTTAGGTCCATGGGCTTAAGGGAGTATAAATACCCCTTAAAACCTTAATCACTTCCATTTTCATACATCTCTACACCATAGCCTCCACCATCAAAACACACACTTAACTCAATTCCCGTTTTTGAGAAAACCACCCGCAATGACACAAAGATTCCTGGAGATCTAGCCGTCGGATCGGTCCCAAATTTTAACTGAGTGTTCACGGTATATAAATGAAGATTCACACCGATTAGATCTTCGATCAGAGGTCGGGAAGTACGGTTTTTATCAGAAAAACCGTAGCAGCTCAAAATGAGGATTTCCGGCCACTGTTTCACTATTCCGGCGACTGTAGCGGCGGTTTCAGGCGAAGTTGAGCTGATGGGTTTGTAGATCGGGACGAGACGGTTCCGTGGCCGCTTGAATCACTCAAATCGGAGTTCGTTTGATATGGTTTTGAGCATCTCGAGTGATTTTAAACAAAAACCTCAAAGGTACGTTTTTGTTAAAAAGGTTTACTTTTCATGAACGGATTTACATGAAAATTGGTAGGATGATAGATCGGGTCTAGACAAATTGTAAAGTTGCAAACTTGAAGATTAAAATGAACTTAACGAACTCATGACTATGTACGGCTCGTTTAAAATAAACCTTAGATCTAGTATTGAACGTTTTTAGCTTAAAGGTCCCAACTTTATACTTTTCCGGGCTGAGTTTTACCCGAAATCGATCATGGGAATGTTCACGAGGTTGGTTAAAATCATATCAAGGGGTTACACATTAAAACGAAGATGATTATGGGGGTTGAGAAAGGACCCGTAGCTGCTTGCTGTAACTTCGCCTTAATATCCAAGTTCGCGAGTTGTTAAGTTCGCCTCATCTAAGTTCGCTGATCAAGTTCTTCTGCTGCAACTTCGCCATATATAAGTTCGCTCAATATATAAGTTCGCTTATGTATAAGTTCGCTCAATATATAAGTTCGCTTAAAGTCTAAGTTCGCTTATGTATAAGTTCGCTTATATACAAGTTCGCTTATATCTAGGTTCGCTTATATATCTAAGTTCGCTTATATTGAGACCCGGATACCTGGCGACTTGTAAATGTATACATATACGTGTATACACTTGATGGCATACATCGTAAGGACCTAAAGAGATAAAATGCATGTATGTTAAAATAAAGGAAAAAACGTAATAATGCTAAGTAGAAGTAAGCTAATACTAGGCCACTAGATTAGATCCGATGAGTATTGATACGTGTAACTTATACAGTCAGCCGAGCACAGTTGAAGAAGGGATTAACTATCGGAGAAAGAAGCAGAGTTCAGGTGAGTTTCTAGCCCCATTCCTTGTTATGTTTTCGGGGCTGTGTGCATACTCGATGTGTTGTTAATACATTTATCCTAAGTGATAAGTGTATGTCATATGTGATATATGTGATAGGTATGAATGATTGCTTGTCGGTATGCGAACGATATTCGGATATTGCGCGTACTGTCAGGTTATAAATAAAGGTACGAATATTATATATGGAAGATGCATGAACATTACAAATGAACACTTGTCGGGCGTGAACGATCTTCGGATATTGCACGTATCGACAAGGGGTATGGTTGTTAAATGAATGATGTAAAGAACGCCTAGAGTGTTCTTATGCTATAATGTAATTATTGTATATGTGAAGTATGTGTATAAAGGTACACTACTAGTATGTGAGTCCTACGTTTTGACATAGTAAGTTAGGATGGCGAATCCCTCTAACTTCTGTTGGACCTAGACTCGGCTGGTGATGGCGTAGTTAAGGACTGCGGGCCTTATACGTGATGTAGATGATAGATGTAGACGTAGATAGGGACGGTGGGCCTTATACGTGTTATAGGAGATAGACGCCAACGTAGATAAGGATTGCGGACCTTATACGTAATGTAGATAGGCGTCAGCACAGGAAAGGACTGTGGACCTTATACGTGCTATGTTTGTGTTGTGGTAGCATAGAGGAAGACTGTGGACTTCGTACGTGCTATGGTTTAGGTTGCAACATAGGGAAGGACTGAGGACCTTGTACGTGTTGTCAATATAGGATGGTACAGGGAAGGACTGCGGACCTTGCACGTACCATAACTGGTGAACATAGGTAAGGACTGCGGACCTTTTACGTGTTTACGATCTTGAGTACAGGTATAGACGGCGAACTATGAACGTACTCTCGGTAGACTGATGTTAGTGATTGTAGATATGTATGTATGTATGGTAGTAGGGTAACGGATTAAGTATGGATATGTATATTCGGATATGTATGTATGTGTATGTATTGTATGGCGTCCGATTAACTAGAACTCACTCAACGTAACTGACTTTTAGTATGCACGCAGGTGAGTAGAATGAGACAGCTAGCTTGAGCGGGCACATGGTGGGCGAATAGGAGACTGGCATCTGAAGACTCAAGATGTTTTAATGTTAATTGACGTTTATTTTGAAAGACAAAAATGTTTAATTAAGGCAAGTTTTGGATTGCTGTAATGTTTTATGAAAGTTTTTATATTCCGCGAATGTTTTTAATTAACTCTGATTTGTAAGAACTGTGTTTTTGAGTAAATCCGACGCTAAAGTAGGGCTACCGGGTTCGGGGCCTTACATAGTTTGTGCCATTTAGTGTCATTTGACATATGAATATGCTCCATTTGGACCATTTGGCTTTAAAAAGTCAACTATAAGAAAATGAAAACCTAAATCAAATAGTTTTTTAGTATCGCATATAACATCCTACTTTAACTTTGCGGTTTGCAATTGAAAAACAATTTAACTTTGAATCAATTTTGACTATTAAAAGATAAGAACCAAATATTATCAATACGTGATTAACATGAATTAGTAAACAGGTAGATCTCAAAGACCGAAGTATAAAAATGACAGTCCCAATAAGTTGATTATATATTCTTTGTGTTAGGCCTGTAAATGACCAGAACGAACATGAATGGAGCATGTTCAGGTTCACTATTTTAAGGATAAACGAACAGAACGCTTGAGCAAATAGCTTACTTGCACCTGGTCATATTCTTGAACGAAACCATAGAATCCCTATATGCACAACATATCAAAATCAGGTGTGAGAAATAAAAACATGGTTCGATTTAAGGATTTGTGTGAAATTGAATAGTGAATTGAAGATGAAACCTCGTGAGTCACCAAATCTATCACAAACGGTGTTAGAAAAATGTATTAAAATGGCAAGTTTTAGAAACGCGGAGTAGCCATTTGCAACAAATTTAATCTAAAGTTGCTTAATTGATAGTTTTTATCTTGAACATCCATGATCATAATAATTCTTAAAACCAAATATAAGATTTTTATTACAAAAGTATAATGATCATGAAGAACAAATTATGAACATTAAACGTAAAATCAAACCATAAACTATATAAAATGCTTGAATCGTAAAACTTATTTGTTAGTGCTTTCAAGCTTAAGAAAAAAATGTATTGAGATGTGAAAATGATGGATTAGTCCTCTTTTTATAGTGAATTTGTAGAGTGGTTATGCTTATAGAGTTTAAGAAATTAAATCATATTTAATATAATTAAAACACAAATTAAAAATAGCTTAAGGGGGTTTCAGAAGGATTAACCTTTTCAATCAATTTATTGAATTAAAACATTCATTAGTTTTATTAGTTAAATAACATATGAAAAGATGATGAAAATGATAGTAATAATAATAATAATTGTTCAAGAATAATTCAAGTGAAATTGCATGGGATATGTACATGAATTGATGATCTTGATTATAAATGTTTTATACGAGCATGCAATACTACAAGGGTGGTGTAAATTATAATTGCATAGAAATGATCAAATGACTGTGATGTGCTGAAACGCGGTCTATTAAAAACCTAACCTAACCTAGACACTCTAGTTTTAATTTTATAAATCTAGACTCTCCTAATGCTAGACCACTAGACAGGCAAGTGTACCTATCGACTATATTAAAGCCTAATGAAGTCCGGATATCGAACTCAAATGACACTAGCGACACCTAAACTAGACTCTGATTAATAACTTAAATAAACTGATTTAATTGATTTTTTGTGTTTTTTTATATTACTTAAACTAATAATACTTAACTAATTAAAAATTAAACTAAAAACGAAACTTTATATAAATTGGGTTTTACTAATATGCGAGAAACGACTACCTAGGTAATGGAATCATACTAGTAAATTAATAGTTAACGAACTTGACTTGGTTGAAAAACAATATCTTAAAAATATGGCACTAAAGACCACTAAAGTACGCTGAATCGCCTCCCTGCCTCACCAACAACACCCTAGAACTCTAATGACATGTGAAGCTCAATTGATAAAGGGTTGGATCACCTCCCGGTCTCACCTTACCTAATAATACTATGGTACCCCAAAACCCAAATCACCTCCCGGTCTCTTCGAATACAATATATATTAATATAAAGGGGGTATTAATAATTAATTTGAACACAACTTGTATCACAATAATCAAAGGGACCTAGGATAACTCACTCCCGTGCAATTATTACCTAAACCCGCAAAAGACAAAGATGACACAACACTAAATCACCTCCTGGACTCTCTAATGATAGAACAATAAAATCTAATAAACTTTTATAAATTATTCATACGGTTATTTCGACCATAAACCGCAAACAAGTTGAAAACACAAAGTAAACAACCTAATCATGTATCTAACAATCACAAAAAAAAAATATTAAACACAAGTGGAATAATTATTATAATAATAAACTAAATTCAATTACTCAACAATACCATGACCAAACCAATTAAAAACTTTACCATAACACTAAATCAACCAACATCAAATAATAGTTCGTCAAACCATTAATATAACATAGTAATCAACCAAAACCTAGGTAGTGTAAAATATTTAGCTACTCATAATATAGTACGAAACCAATACAATATATATCTTATTATGGTTCATTGAAAAATAAATAAGAAAATAAAGAGTAGCCACCAACCAAACTAATATTTTATGTCTTCAATTTCTTCTTGACCTCACGTGTGCACCGTAGCCGCACCAAAGGTGCGAACCCGCCGTGTGTTTTTTTTACCTCCTTGCTCCTCCCTCCTTTAATTATCTCAACCCTTCTATTTATTTCAATCCCCCACAAATGTTCACGTGATGGGCTTTCTTAGAATCCATTAGTGGGTTTTTTTCTTTGACATTGTTGTCCACGTAATTTAGTGGGCCCTCTAACTCAGATATAATTGAACAGATCATGTAATATTAAGAGCATCTACAACAATGTTTATGTGGCAAAGTCTGAAGCTATGTGGAAAAAAACAAAGAGAAGTGCAAACTTTATTGATGTAGAGGTTGTTAGTGGTAGATGGTATTGAAGAAAGTTAAGCAAACCTGGAAATTTGTGTACTTTAATAAATAAAATAAATTTATTAAATTTTTATAGTAGTTGAATTATATTAATTGTAAAAGTATGTGATGATGTGAAATGTGAGGTGGAGGTTTGTAAAGGTTTATCGTTGTAGGAAAAAATGATGTTTTTTGAAAAAAGTTTGAAATCTATGTTATACTGAGGTGGAGGTTTGTGGAGGTTTGTTGTTGTGGATGCTCTAATACTTATGAAAGGGATTGCTTCATGACCCACTTACACACCTGTTTAAGAAATTAACATCAAATGAGTCGCACTGAATTAGAATCAATTATTTTAAATGATCTCATGAACATTGATATATCATAAACTTAATCCACATATTTTATTTTCTTTTTTTATTAACTTCAAACACTAAATTTATTATCTAGGTAAATAGTCCTTTTTTATAAAGTTAATTCTAATGACAATTTACAAATCATAACAAATAAAACTTGTTAAAGTTTCATTTGTCGGTTGTAAGTTTATTAACTACACCATTTTAGCTCGTGGTCTCATGAAACTTTATAAAATCTAAATATGAGCCAAATGAGACTAATATTTTATTGAAAGGAACTCAAAAACCGCTTATAGTATAGGAAATATTTATATTATTAATGTATATTTTAGGCCACATCAGATTGTAAAGTGAATTACGAGTAAGTTCAAAATTGACGAATGTCACATAAATACATGAAACGAAACTTGAGATTAATTAATAACATTATAAAATATAGGGGTTGGATCAAATACAAAATAAATTAACGTGCTAACTGTGAAAATCAAGTAGTGTAATTATATTCCCCATTTCATTCATGTCTACTAAACGCTACTTTAGTTTGTAACATTGATTCCATTTCGTTGACCAACCAAACATCCTTTTTTTCATTTTATCGCAATGAGTCATTTCATTCGCCTCTCATTCATGCCTACCAAACGTTACCTTAGCTTGTAACAGATCTGGAAGAGTTAAACGGAAATTAAATGGCATTGTATGTCGTCAATGCTTTTTATTGTGTTTAATGATGTTGACTAGGAACATTGCTTCAGTATCAAACTTGCAAGTTACTAAAATCTTCAATGCTTGTTATTGTAAAATCTTTAATGCTTATTATTGTGTTTAAAGATGTTACAGTTCGAACCACATCTGAACCAGCCTTTAAAAGCAAAGATGCGAGCCCCACAGTTGAACCCGCCTTTAAAAGCAATGATGCGGCTCACGTGTGAGTAAGGGTGCATACCTTTGCGAATCCACTTAAGTGTGGCTTTATCGTAATCCTAGAGGAGCACTCCCATATATAAGCCACTAAAATTTTCATCTCTTTTTCGATGTGGAACAAGTTCCCACATTTAGTTTGCACAAGTTCAAGTCCCATCTTTAAGTCTCGATTTGTCATTCATCTTAGCTTTGATTTGGTCATAGTTTGGTTTGTTATAAGGACCTTACATCATAGAAAACAAAACTTCAAAATAGTGCTCATATTAATTAGAAAATAATTTAAATGCGTGTGTGTGTATATGTATATATATAATGTGTGTGTGTTGGGAGGAGGGGGTAGAGATATATATATATATGATGTGCACACATGTCCCATGTAAACA